>NC_142094.1:55227359-55259859 GCF_054644295.1 Miniopterus natalensis
AAAAGTGGGTCGTGGGCCCCTGAGCCCCGCTGTGCAGGAAGCCAGAGGGCCACAGGACCACCAAGGGTGGCACAGAGCCCACTGGGGACCCCGGATCCCTACAGAGGTCGCCAGGAGTCTGACTCAGAGCTAGTTACAGACAGTTCCTCTAACTCTGGCTTCTGCAAAAAAAAAACAACCAAAACCCCACCAGATATAAACATTGGGGGGGGGGGGGCAAACACACAACTGTGGTTTTCATGAAGACCGGCCTTAGCACAAAGACAAAGAATAAAAACCGTCTTCTGTATTTACGCGAAACAGATGAATGGTATCAGGTGAAAAGTGTCTGTCTGTGCTTGTTCAGGTTGCGGGCCTACAAATTTACACCTTATTTCAATTTCCTGCGTGCACTGGAGGAAGTGCGAATAGCTTATTCAGAGGCAGATTAATGCAAACGAGCTGAGGGGGGACATAAATCCGCAAGCAGTGACTTGTACCATCCTGTAAGCGTAATGGTTATCAAACTGGAATCGGGGCTCAGAGTATCAGCTTAACACGGAGAAAATTTGCTTGATGTCGGAGTATTAAAGTCTCTCCATACACTGCGACTAAATTTTATAGTTCATGAAGCATATTAGTATTACACTATATCCCGGTACATTCAAAAGGTGATTTCCATTTAGATGCTCATTTTTCATGAAGATAAATATGACATGAATCATAATTTCCCTGAAGTAAATATTACAAATAATAAAATACTCAGGCAAGCAAGTTGAGCGATGACAGTAATGCCTTCCATTTGTATGGTAAGTGGTGAACCTTGTGGCCTATCAAGTAACAAATTGAATGTTTAATCTTCCTCCATGCAGATTGCGGATGGCGAGGTGGCCGCGGTCTCACGGCAAATTGAGAGTTCTCTGGTGGCTCGTGGAGTGTCTGCTATTTTGCCTTTGGAGGCCAATAGAGGGTGTCAGCAGGGCTTTGTCAAAATAGATCACGAGCATGAAGTTGTAAAATTGCAATTTACAACAAAAAGACTTTGGGATAACAGGGAAATCTTAGGCATGCTAAATACATGGCAAATATTTGGAGAGGCTTTGTAAGCAATTTAAATATTGTTAGGGGAAGTCGCTTAGCCTCTGTGGCGCATCCCAGAGGTAAAGAGAGCAATGTCTCCTATCAAGTGGTAAATGGTCTATTCCGAATGATAAAGATATTCTCCAGCCACCCGCCGATGGAGTTAAACCAATCGGCTGAAGGGCGGCTCAGAGACGGGCCAAAAACCAGACCAGAGGCTGCCCGGCGGGCGCCTCACGCCTCTCGGTGTCACGGCACTGTCCGCGGGACAGCATCTTTGCTGATCTGTTCTCCAATTTGGATTCCCGACGGGCCTTGGGGACCCTGGGGTGGCGACAGTTTCTCTGGCTGCCCCTGTGATTGAAACAAGGCGGGGTCGGCGCTGGCCTGGAGCCCGGTGTCGCGACCCCGCAGGCCGCGGCTCAGGAGCACGTGCACCGCAGGCCCCGGCCGCCCGTTCTGCCGCAGGTCCTGTTGTATATTAATTTAAGGTGCCGTGTCTGCGCTACAAGATGACGCCACCAGCATTCTGATGAAGGACTTTGTACATGAAAAGGCTGCCTGACCCCAGCTGCGTTTGCGGGTGAGGTGGCCGGGCGGGAAGGGGCGCCCCGTGCTGTGGTCTCTGTTACGGGAGCAATTAATGAGGCTTTTTGCTCTCGGGGAAGTCATGACTCCTCATAACCAAAAAGAAAAAAAAAAAAAGCACCGAAGTGGGTTTTGCTCATTTCCTCTGTGATTCCAGGAGCGCGGCGAGAACACGTGGTCCCGAGTCGCAGCGTCGTCGGTGGCGGGGCCGACCCTGTGCTCACCCGGTGGCTGCCGTGGGCGCTTTTTGAACATGTGAGGTAGCCACAGAAAAGAAGTTAAGGGATCTGGCCGGCTTTTTTTTTTTTCCTTTTAAGAGGATATTCTGCACTTAATTCCTCCTGATGGCTGTCCTTAATCCCTTTAACATCTCCCAAATTAAGGGTGAGGGTGTCTAGTCATTAAAAAGCGAATGAAGGCCTCGCCCCGCCTTCGCTTCCCAGCTCCCCGGGGTGTGTTGCCGGCCATTTAGCTGCCGGGGACTGCAGAGGTCAGGAGTGGCTGCGGACAGAGCCCCTGAGGAGGAAGCCTGCAGGCACAGGAGCCGGAGAGTAAGGTGGGGACACCCAGCTGGAAGGAGGGGCCTGTCCCAAGTTTGCAGGAGGGAGCTGAGCCCTGTGGCACCAGGGTGTCTGCAGCTCCCCGTCGGAGGCTCCTGAGAAGCCCTCTAGTGGCGACAAGCGGCACTGCGCTCCTCTCTGCCACCAGCACTAACCGGGTCCCTCTGGACCCCAAGATCGGTGTGCACCCCTCCCCAGCAGGGCGGCTGTGAGGAGCGCAGAGGGGTGGGTGTTTGGACTTCTCTGTGGGCCCCAACGCAGTGATGGGAGCATGCCCGCTGCCCAAGGGCCAGGGCTGACGGCAAGCGGAGGTGACAGTCGGTGTCCTTTGCGGAGAGCAGACCGGAGCTTTCTGAGGATGCTAACCCGCCTTGTCGGTGGGATGGCGGCCGGTTCCGTCAGGTTATCCTCTTGGAAAGTTTAGTTGTCTGGAGGCCCTGCCCCCGCCTTCCCTCCTGGGGCTGAAAGGGGGGCTTTTCCTGGTAAACTTTCTCTGTTGTCACTCCCCCGGCCCACGCCTGCCTTTTGTAGAGTCCCGTGTCCTCTGCTCACACGGGGGTTTGGATAATTCTCTACCTTTTTTTTCTTCTTTTTTTTGGGTAATTGCAGAATCATAAACTATTTTAATTTCAAGGTTAGCAATTTTCTCTTGCATACTTAATTTATAATTAGCTGGTTTATAAACCTGTTCTGCGAATATAATTTTACTGTTGCCAAATGTTCTTCATGAATAATTAAGGGCAAATCCCTATTTATCAAATTATTAATATACCTAATAGCCTTGTTTTCATAAACAATGCACCGGAGTTGGATTTAAAGAAAACCTCTCCCAGGGATCGGGTGCTGGTTCCCACCACAGCCAGGGCCCGCTCTGGTGTCTGCACAGAGGGACGCTTGTGCTGCGTTGATGTCACGGCCCCCGGCCTTCTTTCCTCCACAAAAGCCCAGGTATCAGTAGCTGGACAAACACAATGGCCATTCACCAGTGGGACTGGCCTCCTCGGCCCCACGAACAATGTTGTTATTTGTTCTAGCAATTCACCAGGAGCGTTTTTGGAGGAAATGTAACAGATGAAACCATCCTTTGAGCCTTTAAAAATCTCTCTGGCATAATCCTACCTTTCTCAGCAGTGTTCGCTGCTCAAAGTGAGGAAAGCCACTCTTTCGTGGGAGTTTGGACCTAAGGACATAAGAAGCCACCGTCCCAGCCCTCCAGCCCTCCGAGCTGGGCCGGATAAGTAAGATTCAGGCACAGAGGTGGAGGAAGAGCCTAGCATGTGCTGCTTTGTGGAAGGGAAGTGAGAAATCATGCTGGGTGTGTGTGTGTGCACAGATTTCACGGAGGACGGCAAAACTGTCCTTTCTTTCTCCGCCGGAACCCGGAGCATCGTCTCACTCGCAGCAGCTTCGCAGCTCACACTGATCAGGAGTTTGAGTGATCGAAACAATAAGCTCAGCCCGATGCCGGTTGGGAAGGATTCATTGAAAAGCAAACTTGTGGGGTGTATCACCACGAGTTTCTGTGTGGCCTCTGTGCTCCCCGTAGGGCATTTCTGGGGACGGGGCATCTATCAGGAGCAGGCAGCCGGGCCGCCCGGCCAGGGGTTTGGCGTGGGCCGTTGCCACTGGCCGGCACCTCGTACCCGGCCCTGAACGGAGGCAGGGGCCTTGCTCCTGTCTCCTTGGGGCTGGCATGTGTGAGCCCACTCGCCATGTGTGTGCGACTCCATGTGTATGATTCATTCCAGAGCAGTTTTAGTCTTCATAAAATATTCATTTTGGTTGTGCAGGGCCCTGTAATTGCCATCTCTCACCCTGAATTATTTATACCTTGCACAGACTGACAAAGCTTTGCCATGCGGCCCTAGATGAATCAGAAACACGGATCTTTGCTGCCAACAGCATTATAGCTTCACAAAATACGGCCCCGGCGTCATTCTGGGCTGCCTCATCTCTAAACCCAGCTTTTCTTGATTTGACACTTTCTTTACTCTTCCATTGTCTTAGTCGGGCAGAAAGGTTGCCCCTCAACGCGGAGCAGCAACCTCTCCTGCCTGCATTACAGCCGCTGTGCTTCACAGGGCTAATGCATCTTTATTGCCCTCACTTTTTTATGCTCGGTAACAAGGCAGTGCTTGGGCTCACTTTAGAGCCATATATTATACATTAGCGATAAAATGATGCAAATAGTCCCGAATACTCTTCAAACAGATAGCGGGGATCAGCCCGACTCTAGCTGCTTGTCACAGAAACAGAAAATAAAAGGTGACTTGCGAAGTTGGTCCGAGACAGCCCCCCCAGCTGCAGGCTGTGGGCAGGCCCAGGAGGGGGCCCCAGGTGGGGCGGAGACTTACCTGGGCTTCTCTGTGGGTGGAGGAGGCCCTTGGGGAGGAGGCTGGGCACCCTCAATGCACCCGTTCCCATGCAGCCTCTCTCCTGCCCCGGGCCTCCCCTGCCATCTTCCCCTGAAGTCTCTGCAGCCAGGCAGGGACTGTTTCCCCTGGCTTGCTCTCACCAGCATGAAGGACGCCTCTCTCGCCAGGGGACAGGGCTTCCCCTCTTCCTGCCCCCTAAATGTCCAGTAGATGGACATTTAAGTGAAGGACGTGGGAATATTTAGGAAAAACTGCGTTAGCATGAATTAGGCCCTGGGAGGCCGGAGCCCAGCTCCTCCGCCAACCTTGCAAAACTAGAAAGGGAGGCAGCCCCGTTGGCTCTGGAGGCGGGAGCGTGCCTTTCTGAGCCGAGACAATGAGAACCTCCAACGATTCCAGGGAACAATCCCCGTGTGCCCAGGGCTCCAGAAAAGCGGCTTGGGGAACGTTCCCGCGGAGCTGCGGGGTGGCGTGGGGAGCCCAGCCAGGCCCGCGGATTTTAACGCCTCGGTCCTGCCCCGAGCCCCAGAAACGGATTAATTTATGGCCCCTGGCTCATCCACACGGCGGAGGCGAGGAGAGGAGCCCGGTGCTGCTCCGGGTAATGGATGACCTGGACACACATTTCTCTTGTATTTGTTGACACGCAGGAGTAATGAAGTTAAAGCTCCGCACACATGTGCCCCCTCATTAGGGTGCATTACCTGCATTAAAACTAATAATTGCCACTCAGAGCTGTGCTCCCATTAATCATTTATAATGTTTTAATAAGTTTTTAATCAGGACCTAAAAGGCTGGAGAGGCCGACGTCGGCAGGTTCGACACTGGTGTCCTCCGTGTGTGCCTGGGCTTGATTTAAAATGGGATTTTTTTTATTAATAATTCAACCCGCAAAGAAGATCGTTTTTAATGAAGCAGGCTGGCGTTGCGTGGGGAAGCTGTGCGTCTGGGCAAGAAAAGAGATTTCCCTGCTTGAAAACCGGAAGAAGAAGGAAAAAAAAAACCCCGCCACAGAAAGAGTCCCGTTCGTTTTGGGAATGATCTCCACCCGTCGCCAACGGGAGTCAGAACGGCCGGGAGGGCGTCGCGGCTTCACGGCCCTAAAACGCGCGCACGCGTGTGGCGGGAGAGGTCCGGAACCCCAAGTTCGGATAAGCACGGGCGCTTAATCTTTGCGCGCAAAGTCTGTGAAAGTCTCCCCTGGAGCTGGCAACAAGTCACGGGGGCATCTGATGTGAGCCAAGTGATGCTGGCATTTTTCTTAAGTAAGGAGCTTCATGATCAGAGCTGGCAAATAGAGCAGTGTCCAGAGGGAGCGAGGGAGCTGTTTTAATGAGCCCGCAGCGAAAGACAAAATACAGACTGATTGACAGCGCGAATGATCTGCCGGGGGAATGATGTCAGGGCCGCGGCGCCCATTAGAAATAGAGAAATAGGTAAGGGGGGTGGGGGGGAGACGGGCGCTTGAAGCGGAAGCCCCAGTGTAAATACAGCGCGCGTCACGGAGCGCCTGTGTTGTGCAGTTGACTTCTTTTAAACAGATAACCTTATCAAAACCATCACGCAACATCAGAACAGTTCCAGAAAATACTAACTAGGATCCTGACAGCGAGCCGGGGCGGCGACTGGCTGCGCCCGGAGCTCTGGGATGCCTTTGCTTTTCCCGGTGTCTACCTGGGTTTTTTTTTACTTTATCTGAGCACGTTAAAACCACCCGGAAAAAAGTTTAATGCAAGTCATACAAATTTCTCCAACAGAAGGACTCGGCAGGCTCTGTTCTTGAGGGGGGGGGGGGGGCGGGCCGTGGGACTGGCCGGCAAAGCTATTAAATCCCATCAGATCTCTCTGGCATCATTTTAATGAGAATCATCGTGAAAGAACAAGATCGTGGTATCTATAAGAGCCTCTTGACAGCCGCCGCTGAAATTGTGATGAAAAGAGAAACCATTATAGCACAAACTTAGCGATAAGGCCCTTCGGAGGGATGGCGGGGCCTAGTGCGGCTCCGGACCGTGAAGGGTTAATTTTCTAAACCTAATAATGTTCGATAGTGAGGTATTTGTCAGGAGATAAAGAAGTGATAGAATCTGGGAAGTGGGTCCCTGGGCGATTGTAGTACAAATATTGTTAATGCGGTGTGGTTACTCCAGCGAAGGGAAGTAAAATAGCTCTCGTCCACCGGAGACAGGCTCCGCTACAGTGGCGCAGACCTCCAGACAAAGGCCAGCCGCCGCTGAACTGCGAGTCAAGCCGTGGATATTTTCAAATCCTCCAACGTCTACATTTACATGCGGGACAGCGTGCGTGCCGGGGCGGGGGGCGGGGACCCGCCGTGGGGAGTCAGGCAGCCCAGCCCTCCTCTCTCCCAGGGAGGGCCCCCCCGCCCCCAAAAAGACATCTGGGCCCGGCTTTAAAATTCCCTACTGTCACCCGCTGCCCCCTTCATGATGACGTCATGTAGGCACAAGTATATGAGACTCATAACTTGAAATGTACAAGAATTTAATAAGTCTGGTGTTAAAGCAATTTGTCATGGCATATTTGAAGAATAAATCAGACTAATGGGGCAGATTTTCCTCCCGTCTGGCATTAAAGACCGTGAGCCCCGTAAGAGCTAATGGCAGGAGTGGGAGAGAAAGAGAGGCCTGACATTAAGACCCTCGCATTTTGGAAACCCGATCCGTATTGACCTGTGTCCTATCTGGGAGCGCAGATCTGATGTCAGCAGAATGTAGCTTGTGTAGGAACTGCTCATTACAGGGCCTGTGAAGGAAGCAGTGTCTCCGAGCGCCAGAGCCCGATCGGCTAGGATTGCTCAGTAATCAATACGGCAGCGACGGATGGCCGGCGTGAACACACCACAGCTGCGGCCACGGCTTTCAGGGACTTCCCAGTAATTAGCAGGGACTTCGAGGAAGCACTCCACCGGTCACTTTCTTATCAGTCACAGAAAAGTCTCTTAAAGGCTCTATCTTTTCATTTGACTCTTTAACTCTTTCCTTCCAAGGGCGCAGTCTCGCGGTCGGGCACCCTGAGAGGGCCGCGGGCCCGTCTTCCTCTCCCGTGGGGAGGGGGCGCGGAGGCTGTTGCAGTGGGATTGAAGCAGGAGGGACACTACTGGGAATTAACCATTTCAGAGTGAACAGTTCAGGGGCTTTTAATTCGTTCACGAGGTTGTGCCACCACCCTCGACTTCCAGACGTTTTTGTCCCCCCACAAGGAAACGCTGAGCCCACTGAAACAGTCACTCGCCGTGGCCCTCCCCCAGCCCCCGGCACCCGCCAGTGGGTGGCGACTTCTCCATCTGCCTTCTCTGGTTGGTGTTCCACGCTCACGTTTTCTCACCAAGATTATTACGTATTAACACAGCGTCCTGGCTTTGCGTTCCAGAGTCAGTAGCTGAAAAAACGGGGGGGGGGGGTGAGGGGTTGGATCTGGAATGGGGTCTCCACAGTTCGTGGGGACCCCCGGAAGCTGCCGGCGCTGCGACTCGCAGGCGAGCGCCTTGGGGTTTTGATGGATGACACGGGCCCATCCGTTGCCACGTTAGTTTGTTGCTTGTTAAGAGCTCTGCCTTAAACCGGGCAAGCGAGCCATCCCCTATTAAAGACACCACTGTTTTTCACTCTTGACTCAGATTTCCCCGATTTCCCATAATTGAGGCCCAGAAGAGCAGGTCAGCTGCTAGGCCTGGGGCTGGAGTTGAGGGCGGGAGGTGTCTGGCGGGGGGAGCCTGGGGTCCTTCCCCTGAGTGGCGTTTCACCTGCGCGAAGGTGGACGCTAGGAATCCCCAGTCCTGTCCTCACAGGGCCGCTCAGGGCCGCACCTCGCAACACAGTGTCACTCACGGCTTCAAGCCGGGCAAGGCCAGGCCTGGAACAGTCTACAAAGTAACAATTAACAATTAAAAGCAACAGCCCCCATGCGTAGGGCTCCAGAGGTGCTGAGAATAGGTGATTTCAAACAAGTGATACCCACATGCAAAGGGCCACCAGTGGGAAGGCTCAGAGCCCCCTTTTCTCCCGTGGCCGGGGCACGCACCGAGCCCGCCGCGTTTCTAGGGAGACAATCCATTTCTCCTTTGACCAGAGGGAAAGGAATCATTACGACGTGATTAGTGGCTTCAGTTGGGTGAAAAACAGCAGTCCCGGGGCAGGCGGCGAGCACTAGGGGTATTAATTACCCCACACTCGCTGGCAACGCAGTTCCGTCAGCAACTTGGCCACCGGTAAGCTGCGGCTTTTGCTGCGAGTGGGCGAGTTCTCGGTTGGAGACAGGAGGGGGAGAAGCGGTGTCAGCTGAAATGCGTCTCCTCACTTTTCTCTGACAAACCAAATTCATTCCTTATGTAATTGATAACGGCCTTGGCCAATTATTTCACACATTACAATACACAGAGGCCCCCTTTACAGGTTTTGCAGGGCTGTAATTAGCTATGCTAATATCCCCTTTATTGGCCCTAATATTGCTCAACACCTTTTGCCATCCCGGAACCCACGAGAGCCCCGTGGCCTGTCAGGACCGCTGATTATTGAGAAGGATAGCTTTAATCAAACATAATTGCAGTTAATTTTTCTCTCCTGCTCTCTGTTGCCAGCGCCTAATGCCACGGACTCCTTGATATTCCATTAAATTACAATTAAACAGCCTCCTTTGTTTCTGATCGTCCTGAACAACACCACAAAGTTCTGGAGCGGCTTACAGGAGCGCTGTTTGGTCCTAATTGCCCGCTCGCTCACAAAGGGCCAATTTGCACAATGCCCATGTAGAATTTAAACAGTTCATAATGTAATGGATATTACACAGGAGCCTAACACTACAATTAAAATGATTTTCATCAGATAGGGAAGCTCTGGTTAATCAGCTTCATAAAAGTAAATATAAATGAACTAATTCATAGCTTAAACACACAGATACGGAGCCGACTTTGAGATTAGTTACTGCGGCGGGGGCCGGCCCTTCCTTGTGGGATACCTGCAGCGGCCCCACTTAAAATGCCCATCCCGTTACGCTCTTTAGGCCCTTGGTTCTGCCACGCAATGCATGGGCACTGCCCGAGCGGATTCTGACGCGGACGCCACCAGGGCCAAACTTCCAACTTCCCTCCGTGGGGACAGCTGTGTCCACGGCCTCTGTTTGGTGCAATCGGGTCACTGTCCCTGCAGAAGAAGGGAGGGTGGGCCTGGGAATTTCTAGCTCCAACTGAAGGTCTCAGTTGCTGGACCCAGCGGGTGCTCCTGAGTTCGAGGGACATCCCCCAAACCCCCTCTTCTAAGCGCCAGCGAGATTGCCCAGGTGGCCACCTCTCCTTGTCCGAAAACGCTCCGAAAGAGGAGACCCGACTTCGGGAGCGATGAGATCACACCTTTCCCCCTTCTCACCGCAGCTGAGAACTCCCCAGGATTCTGCGTGTCGTTTCTGAGCAGAATGTGACGGGGGACTTTCGACGTGGTGTGCGGTGTGCCCGGAGCCACTGCCTCCCCTCTTGCCCGGGAGAAACAAGTAAATAAAGCCCATATTTCAAGCTTGATTTACTCTGGTACCTACTGTGAAAGATGATGACTCTTTAGGGAAATAAAGACAGGGTCAGGGAATTAGTGTACATAATGGTCATTTTGATGACGGGCCAACAGCTGCAAAAGGAAACACACTGTACACAATTAAGCGTAATGTACTAATGACAGGTTAGGGTTTTTATCGCCTCCGCCATCGAGCAGCAGATCCACGCTTAGCAGTAATAAAGAGTTTATTGGTGTTCACGCCAAAGATTTTCTGACATAGGAAAGATTTTTCCTTCCCTAACAAGAGTGTTCAATCCTTTGTGTCCCGGCCTCTGGAAGGGAGATATGTAAACGACTGTCAGGTATTTCTTAGGGGAAAAAAAAGCCCATTAAAGGGTAATTGAGGCAAGGGTGAGACTCCCGTGTTGGGCCCCCGTTTTTCTCACCCCCCTCCCCAAATACCGTCACAGGGCGTCGGGTGAAACTGTGCCAGGCCTGCGGTCAGTGGCCAGACCAGGCCAGACCGAGCCGTCCACCGTCCATCTCATGGCGGCTCCACTGAATCCTTGAGCACGTTGTAGCCAATACGAGGGTGACAAGTAAGCACAGGGCTCCCCTCCTCGCCACTGGAGCTGCCTGTCTGTCCCTGGTTTATGTCCTTGGGACTAGAGTTGTTCAAGGGATCCCGCTCCCCGGGGCCACACACTCCAGACCTCTCCCAAGTCCTGACATTGTGTGTGAGATGCTGGGATAGGAGCCCACCCAAAATAAGTGCGCGTGTGAGTGTGTGCACCTGCCCCGGAGTCGACCCCCGAGAGTACCCAGCACCCAACTCTGTTGGGCTACTTTCCGACCCTGACGACGGTGGAGGCCCCGCTGGTCAGAGGGCCCCCAGCCCCCGCTCTGTGCTCTCCGAGGTACAGGGGTGAGCTGGCTAAAAAGACATCGCGGCGTCCTGAGGCGCCTCCTCCGAGGGGGAGCCTTGCCCATCACAGGAGCTCCCGGGGACGGCTCCGCGTGACGAGCCGCTCCTCGGGCAGGCGCCTGCTCGGGAGATTAGCCGGCTGGTAATGGGCGGCATAATTGCGCCGTGCGGCTGTCCCCGAAGTGAAAACCTAATTGCCTGAGAGGACGATAACTTTGTGACGCCCTCACCTTGTTAGGCCCTTTCTGATGCAGTTCAAGTGCAGAGTGGCCGCAGGTGCGCCTAATTTACCTCGCCGCAGCGCGCGGGGTTTAATTGCGGTGGTTGTTAGGAAAAATTGGTGGGTGGAATTTCAAGTGACTGGCTGTGCTGATGGCAGATGGTGTTCAGAGGCACCGTGAGCTAAAGTGTAGGTGAGGTGAGTTAATAAAAGATGTAAATTCCGGCCTAAAATAGCGAGGCCGTGCCATATGTAAGAACATTTAATTGAGGGGCCGCGGTTCTCCTGCCGGGATGAAAAGCGGTCCGGGGTCTGGTGGGCGTGAGTCAGGGACGGACCTCAGTGTGCGGAGGCTTTCCATTTTTGGATGTGACGCTCGTCCATTAGGAGCCCTGAGCCTCAGGTTGAGTTCAAGGAAATCATGTGAAACCTTCTAGAAAGGAACCATCCTCATGTGGGGCAGGCAGTATTTGGAAAGAAACCAGAGAAGATCCCCGTGTAGCCTTGCTGGGCGGGGCGCTCAGACACCCAAGGAGAGCTCAGGTGGATGTGGCCTTCTCGAGATGAGGCACAGGGGTGCAAGGACAAGGCCCCACCGTCCCTGTGGTGTTATAGCCGGGCTCCCAGTGTCTGTACCGCAAGCCAGAGCACCCCCGTTTGTCACTGAGCATGCAGGGACGGGGTGGACATGCTGATGTTTTGGTCACAGCATCTCAACACACTGTCAGGACCCTGAGTCTTCATGCCTCACCATGCAAGGGCAGGTCTCGGCGGGAGTCATCAGCCCCGGTCTGGTCCAGGACTGGACCTGCTTCTCCCCCCTCTGCCCGAGCACGGGTGTCATTGTCATATCAAGAGGCGTTGATGACACCCTTACAGACACACGTAGGCCTTGCATGGAAGTCGTGGTGGTTCTTAAAACAACACCCCAAATCCTTCCTTTTCTTAAGAGTTGTACCTGTTGTAACTTTTAAAAAAGCACCTTGGCCATGCACGTTACCGCTCATTTGGTTGAGTGTCGTCCTGTACACTGAAAGGTTTTGGGTTCGATTCCTGGTCAGGGCACATGCCTGGGTTGCTGGTTCAATCCCTGGTTGGGGTGTGTACAGGAAAGCAACCGATCGATGTTTCTCTCCCTCTCTCTAAAATCAATAAGCATGTCCTTGGGTGAGGAGTTTTAAAAATTGCATCTTCAAAAGTGTTTACATAGGCGGGGATGTCCTCTGGGGTTAGGTCTGCTGGAGAGAGCAGCGGGTGCCGTGGAACTTGAATTTTGGATAAACAATGAATAATTTTTCAGGACAGGTATGTCCCATAGCACACCTCTCTTAAAAAAAATGTTGTTTACCCAAAATTCAAGTTTAACTAGGCATCCTGTGGTTTTATTTGCTGACGTTGGCAGTCCCCCCGGGTTGGACGTTTCCCTAATGGTTCGGGGCCAGTCCTGCAAAGATCCAGGCAGGAAATGGCCAACCCAAGTCACCGCTGTCCTAATAAAACTTGGAACCCATCATGTTAAGACAAATGTAAGTCACTATGAAGATCTTCTACGCCGGCTGTCAGACCCAGGCGCCTGCATCACCCCACCCCGCAGGGCAGCTAGCAGTTGGGTGTGTGGGGCAGCCTCCTCCAGGCCCCATGCAAGAGTGTCTTTCAAAAAAGCGTCTGTCTCTTGTCTGATAACCCTAACACATATCCATTTTTTTTTTGTATTTTTGTAGATTCTTTCTAAAGTTTTTCCTCAAGTGCAATCAGAACTGTCTGAAGAATGCAGGGAACCCTCGAGATATGCGGAGATTCCAGGTACACGCTCCTCAAAAACCCCCATACCCTGGGCCTGCCTTTTAAAATGAAGTTTGATTCTCTGATGATGCAATTGTTCAGAACACGATCGTTAGTTCTCAAGGGCTTGGGAGTAAAACCGGAATTGGTTCATTGGATACAATCCTTAAGTCAGATGCTTTAAACAGGATGTGTCCTCTTCAGTATTCGGGATTCACTGTGTCCATTCATTCATTTCTGGCCCACAAGGAACTGAAGCAGCTCTGAGGACATGGCCTACGTTTCTGCCCCGATTGCCAGGTGTGCTCTAGGGCGGGCACCCAGACATCAGTTAGCAGAGCTGTAGATTAAATTGGGGCTCTCTTTCCCTGCAGCCATGGTAGGCCTAATGGGTGTAATTCATATTTGAATTTTTCCAAATAGGGTCCTGTTAACATTAGCATCTAAATTAGCCTGTTTCTCTGTCATCCGTGGCTGTTCATACTTGATGGACTAGAATTGGGAGCCCGTGCCCAAGATCTTTTAGGACTCAATTGGTTTCGATCGATTTTTCCTGGGGGAGAGGGGTACACTCAAGACCTGCCCTCCTCACGGAGGGAGCCTTACCTGTTGGACACTGGCCTCTACAGATGCCAGGACGTTTCCTGGCTTAGCTGCCCTCCCCCGAGGCCTGACGATTTCTTGCCTCCTCAACTCCTCGCCCAGTTCCTGGACCGCTCCTGGGCCCGGGATGACTCAGTCTCTGGTTCTCGCCCAGGAGGATTTCATGTCCAGGAGAGAGGTGGAGAGCTGGCCGCCTTCAGGGATGAGTGATGAACAGTTTTCTTGCCTTAGTTTGTGGAGGATTAGGAGGTTACTTCGGGGCGAAGGGTGCTCTGTGGACATGATGGATCATTTTGCTGATTTTAGTTGTAAAAATATTCTGGGCTGGGTCACAAACCTGCTGCTGGTCCCTACCCATCAGAGAAGAACTTGGCAGCTAATACAAATGACAGCTAGATTGGACAAGTTGACCATCAAACCGCTCAAGGTGCTTTTGGAAATTTAACTTATGCTTTAGTGTTTTAGCAAAAGGTGGGACATCTGTCTCTATATAGCCAAGCAGCCAATCAGAGAAGGGTGCCTGGGCTTGCCCACGTCACGCTCTGGGGCTGGGGACAGTGCCTCTTGCAAACAGTTGGCTGCTTCCATTTGCCGGGCACAAGGCTCCACAGGTGCTCCTGACTCGCCTAAGCGGCGCTGGGCTTGCTCGCCCCTGAGCCCAGCAGCGGCCCCCGCAGCCTCCATCGCAGGTGGAGCCCGCAGCTCCTAGAAAGGCTTCCTCCAGCCTCCCCGGCTAATCCCCCTGCCTCTCGGAGGTTTAACTGGATTTACCAGTAGGTCTGGGCTTACCCGGTATTTCCACCTGGCCTCACAATCCCGCATCTTCCTATAGGTGCACCGCAGGGCAGGCCCGGGCTGAGAAACAACACACGGCTTGTCTGTTTCTCTTTGCTGAACCACACACTTTTCCCTTGGTGACTGACCTATATAGAGATGACAGCAGAGACAGTGCCCTTTACTTCATTTTCACGTTTCTTGTTTCTTTAACATACCAGGGTCTAGTTATTTTAAAAGGGTCAAGTCCGTGTCTCAGTGCTGGTTATGTGTCTTT
Source organism: Miniopterus natalensis (assembly GCF_054644295.1). Classification (NCBI taxonomy): domain Eukaryota; kingdom Metazoa; phylum Chordata; class Mammalia; order Chiroptera; family Miniopteridae; genus Miniopterus; species Miniopterus natalensis. The sequence goes on from NC_142094.1 coordinate 55,242,024, forward strand.
GCATCACTGGGCGGGGCTTGGCAGACAGACTGGAGGAGGGCGCCCGGGTCAGCAGCGCAGCCCCGCGGGCCCTGGGCGGAGGCCCCCAGGTCACTAGCGGGACCAGAGTGCGTGGGCGCCTCCTCCCTACCGGGCAGTGAGGGGGCGCTGCCCTCTGGGCAGCAAAGAAGATGCTGAGAGATCTGAACTTGGGTCTGGGGATGCTGAGGTGGCACCTTTCAAGGCTCAGAGGGGCCAGATACTGGGGAGGCTCTGACAGTCTGGGTAATGCCCACAGGGGAGAGAACTGTCGAGGAGAGTGCCCCAGTGAGGGAGCTTTGGGGGTACAGTGCTCCCTGCCCTGCCTCAGGCCTCTTGTGGGGCCCGAGGTTTTTATAAAAGATCTGTTACTAACCCGCACATTCATGTCTATGTATGTAGTTGGCCTTTTCTTAACCCGCAAATATGATTTTAAAAAATAAGTTTTTCCCCCTAATAGACAGTTTAAGAGCAGTTCTAGATTTACAGAAAATTTCACAGGAGTACAGAGAAGTCCCATGTACCCCCCGAGCCTCCTCCCTCAGTTTCCCTGATTATTAAGGCCTTGCGGCAGGTGGCGCATTTGCTACTTTGGAGGAACTGATATCGATACATTGTTACTAAGGTTCACTGTAGCTTCGGCTCCTCACAGTCATTTCCGGGGTGTGTTCTGATGCGTGCAGACTGAGCAGGGCAGGTGGACGTGGCTGTGAACCCCTCTGGCTCCCCCTCGCCTGCGCAAGCCCGACATTTCTGTGGGGTGTGGCGCTCTCTAGGTGGTGTTAGCCGCCACCTCTGTCCACGTGTGGCAAAGAGCCAGGCTCCAGCCCCAGGGGCCCTGACTTGGACCTAAGATGGGAGTCTCTCACCCCAAGGAGAGGCCATTCCCTGGGCAGACCAGGGTCCTCGCCATCCTTGCAATGAACTTGAGAGAGGATGCTTTCCCTGGACTGAGCGCACTTTCACTGTTCATGTTCAACTCGGCCTATTCACATGCAAAAACGTTCATTACCAGACATTCCGTGTAATTGTGAAACTGACCCCATCCTTTGCGGGCAGCGGGACGCTCCTGATTTATGGAGCCTTTTTTGGCAACAGAATCCTCACCACTCTTCAAGGACAGTCTCAAGTGAACTAATTTTAATTAGATAAACTATCCAATCAATATGTGAACAGATCAATCAAAACAGCAGCTTTAAAATGAGTGGCCAGAGGGGTGTTTCCGAAGCTAATGGGTAGAAGAGTATTTCTCTGAATTGAATTCACTTGTTAGCATAATAGGAGATTAAACTGTAATTAGGGTAGCAGGTTTTCAAGAGATGCAATCTCCAGTCAAAACAAAACCAAACAAAACCCACCCACCCACCCCCATTAGCCAAAAAAAGCTGTGAACGCCCGTCCGCTGGCAGAGGCTCTCCAGGAACAAGCGGGAGCTGCGAGTGCTCGCGTGTGCCCAACGGGTAGCCGTGCTCCGCTGTGCCAACTCCACTTTCAATCCACTTCATCTCCGCAGGTTGTTGTGTCGACCACAGTCAACGTGGACGGCCACGTGCTGGCCGTGTCCGACAACATGTTTGTGCACAACAACTCCAAACACGGGCGGCGGGCCCGCCGCCTAGACCCGTCAGAAGGTACGGCCCCTTCTTATCTGGAAAATGGTAGGCACATGTTACATGTCTTTTTTTATTTGCGACGCTTCTTTTTCTTTGCACCATCCTTTATGTTGATTCATGCCCAGTGACTGACCCCAGCCCCCCTTTGCTGGTCAGGCCCCCTCCCCCCCGGGCCGGGGCAGGGCCTGGGTGGGACCGAGTGGTCCAGGCCGGGGTCCTCTCCGGCCTCTCCGGCCTGACCCGTACTGAGGGCTCAGCTTCCCCACTCACCTCACCCACCACGGCCTTCACTGCATTGGTTTGTTTGTTTCTAAGATTTCTTTTGCTTAGAGCATTTCTTGGAATTTTAATTTATTTGGTTTTATTTTGGCTTGTCCTAAGCCCCCATCCAGAAGGTCATCTTCAGATACTTTGTGCATGTTTTGGTGGGTGGTTATGTCCTGGTCCCGTCAGCCCAGGATGGGATGGATGGATGGAGGGAGGGAGGGAGAGAGGGAGAGAGAGTCAGAGTCACTCATGGGCGCAGGGTGGAGGGGGTAAGAAAAAATGCTAAAAGGTGTTTTGTACCAAATGCTTTCATGTGACTTCTTGTTTTGCTTGTTAAAAGAGACGAATTTTGTTAAGAGAGACAGGCAGGGACAAGTGCTCTCGGGCACTGAGTCAGAACTCAGAAACTCCGGTAGAGTGCCCTTGCCAAGCCCCTCACTCGCGCCCTGCCGCGTGCCTGCGCTCTGGCCCCCGCGATAGATCACGTCCCCTTTAAAATAAGATCTTTTTTTCTCTATAAAGCATTTTGTAGTAATCGAGTCTGACCAATACGAGTTGTTGAGAAAGTAATGCGAGTTATTTTTTAAAAAGTGAGTTGTAAACAAAACAGCTCGAGTCAATCCTTTAGAGCAACGAGCCCATCACACCGAGTGGTTTTAAGACAAACCCTGCGTGGTCCCCGACTCAGGAGCCGCACTCGAGGCAGCAGACCCGTTCCAGGGGTGATCCAAATGAAGTATGACTCAGACAGGAGCACTGGAGGACCGTGTATGAATCTGCCGTGGTCCACAAAAATAAACTCATTTGTTTTTCTACATTAATGACTAAGGTATAAGAGAACAAAAATATAATAATTAAAGGTCGCCCTGGGCGCCAGAGTCGTTAGAATCCGTGACGTACTGTTTATCTCCTGCCTGTGCACCGAAGGTAGGTGTGTGTTTGCCTAGCAACCGTCACTAATGAGGCTCACAATTAAGAAGGTTGAATCCCGGTCCTCGGTCCCGCTTCCCCAGAGAGCCGGAGCCCGCAACGCGATAGGTTCAAGGGGGCCCCTCAGCCCTCTGGTGTTGGGTTGTAGTCTGGGCCCCAAACCAGCCTCCTCTAATGAGCTATTATGATCTGAGCAAAGTACAAGTGTTTATTTTTGTAAGTAGCGTGAAAAAGCATTTGACTGTAAGCAGAAAATACAGCATTTAGGAAAATAAAGGCCACTAGCGGGTACCTTGGAGAGAAAACCCAACTAATCAAAAGCTATTTGCGGAAGAGTCTTGATCAAAATTTTTTTTTTTAAATGTTTGTTTCTCTCTTTTGTTTTGAAATCAACGTTTGAACCAAGTCACTTTCTTGCAAAGGGATTGAAATACCTTGTTCCACCCCAGAAAGTGACTCATCCTTTTAAGATGCAGAGAGGTGACAGAGAAACCAGCGTGTATAGGTCTTTGAGAGAAAGGCCTAAACAGTGAGGTCTCAGCTTGCTTTTTTGTGTGTTTTGTAACAAATGTCCGATCCTCGAGTGCCCTGCTAAACACGGCAGGGTCCTCTCTAGGACGAGAGACGTGCCCCAAGTTTCTGTTGCTTCCGGAGAGAGCGGGCACTTAGGATGTTCATTTTGGGGCCTGGCCACCTCGCTCCCAAACCCGTTTACCCCCCCGCCTGGTCAGGACACATCGCAGGGGCGGGGTGTCGGCTCCGAGTCAGTCCCACAGCCTTGAAGGAAAGCGCCCCCATAAACCGCAGATTCGCCCGTGTGCAACCTCTCCCGGCGAAGACCTCATTATCCAATCAGCTAATATTCACCAGCCGTGTACGCGCCCGCCGACGGTTTCCAAGTAAACGAATTCCCCCTGCTGTCGCCGTGGACGCCTGCCACGGCGTCCTCCGCGCTCACAGAAAGCAGGGCAGATTATTTACAGTACTGAACACAGGCGAGGGGAAAACAACCGTCTACCTTCCAGCGTGGCCCAGCAGAACGCACGCAGCCTTTCGTTTTTTTTTTTTTTCCCTTTCTTGTCACTTGTCCCCTCATAAACGGCTCCAACCCTGTTTAAACCTCCCCGAGCCCTGCCCAGCACCCGGCCTGCAGCGCACGGCGATTTGCATGCCAAGCGCCGTAATGCGGTTAGGTTTATGCAATAAGGAGGCCGAATCCAGGCTGTGGGGCTTTAGCGAGTTAAGGGGAACAGATGGCCCTAGGAGAGGTAAAAGGTATAATCCTATCAGCTGGAGTATCAGCCAGCCATCTGGACATCCCAAGCACAATTACAAGACATTTTAGCAGGCAGAACAAAGGAGTCTTCATGAGGCAAGATTAGGCCTGTTTGAGTGCCTCAATATTGTGAATGCAGGGGAAGGTGACAAATGCCGTGATATTACTCAGGAGAGCCGGCTGATTAACGGGGACCGGGCTGGGCTGCTGATGAGCAGAACCCTGGATATGGTAGAGAGACCCCCAAAAGAAAAGAAAGGCAAACATCGACTGTTCTGGTCAACCACACTGGCGGGGGGGGGGGGTGTCAAGTTGCCTCCCTTCCGCTCCTTGAAACCCTTGCCCAGCCGCTGGACCCCCGGGCCCCCGGGCGAGCCGGTCCACGTGGGGGTCTAAGGTGGAAGTCGCAGGAGGTCAAGGCCAAGGGTGTCCTTAGCCGGGGCCTCTTGTGGCCTGCAGGCCGAGAGGGTCCTTGGTCACTGTGGCGCATGTCAGATCTGCAGGGGAGGCAAGCCCCGCCTCCTTTCCCCGAGCCTGGCAGGCCTGGGCCCCCGGGGGCCGGGCCACACGGAGAGCTCACAGACCAGGATCTGTCTGCGGGGCTGCTTCCCACAGTAGGCCCCGGGAGAGAGATGGGGGGCGCCCGGGGGGCCCCCTTCCTCACCCCGTCTCCGCTCCTCCACCTTCAGTTGCGTGCCAGCTCCTGTCATCTGCTTGAGCGTATTGTGCACGTATATCATTAGATCTCTAACGCTGTCTGTGTAATTCATTTTGCCATGGTTCCCATTGAACACATGTTCCCTCTCTATGTGCATTGAAATGTATGCAAATACGGGCAGAAGGAAGATGGCTATCGGCGGGCGGCGAGAGGCCGAGGCAGGCCGGGCGTGTCTCCGCCCGAGCGGCGCGCATTCCGGGATGCCGGGGCCGTCCACTGGGCCGCAGCTGCCCGAGAGCAATCTCCGTGCGCGCGGTAGATCCCGCATTTTTTTTTCTTTCTTTCTTTTCTCACCTCCAAAGTAAATTTGTTTACTGTAATTTTTTTTGTGTGAATTATTTGCCATAATTGGCTGTGCTGATGAAGGTCACCCCCTTGGAGGAGACTTGTCAGTCTTTAGAGAGCTGATCCTTTTCAAATGCTCTCCATGCAATTAAGAAAAGCAAATGTCATTCGGAAGCCTCAGAAATGAAAATTTGTATGAACTTATTAGCATGAAGTCAACAGCGCTAGTTAAGGGCGGGTTCCCAGTGTGTGCTCTGCGCTCCTGCTGCAGAGGGAGATGCTCGCGGAATGAGCAAATATAACCCCCGCTAGTCCAACATTAGAGCAAACAAAGGAAGGTGGCATGTCGGCGGTCTGCTCGACAACAATAGCTAATGGTGATTAACTAGACGGTGTCTGCAAAGTGCTGCCTCTGACCCGGCAGGGGAACCGTGCACGCAGGCTTCCGGAAAACGCCCGCTTAGGAAGACGTGCAGCCACGTCTGACCCGGAGTCTAAAAAGATGATTTATCTGAAACCGAGCTACATGGGGGCTCAGATGAGATGAGTGGTCGGATCAGGCCCCACCGTGTCCTTGGGAGGGCGCCTGTCTGCACACACCGCCCGGGGAGCGAGCAGGAACTCGCTTGGCCCTGGGGAAGCCACTTTCTGTTTACCAAGACTGGTTACTCCTTCTTGGGCAGATGTCCTCAGAGGTTGTTGGGAGCAATGGAAGAGCACCCAAATGGGTTGAGTTCCTCCATCTATGGCTCTCTTTGCACCCATTCCTCCATGAACCCAGGAGGGAGAAGGGATGACCCTTGGGTGGCCCAGGCCTGCTGTGGAGAACGGAGGCCTGGACCACCTCCAGACAGCATTAGGCAGACATCGACAAATCTTAGGGGCCACCTAGCACCCATCCCACAGGCCTACACAGCCGTTCTTTGTATACCAAAGGTAGGGAGTTAGAGTGAGTGGGCCCAGGGTCTGGAGGATGGTGCCCCAGCCAAGCAGAGAAGGCCCTGCAAGGGACAGTGATGGGCAGGAAGCCTGTGGCTAAGGAGCCCCTGCTTTGCAGGGGGCCTGCCTACAAAAGGCCATCAAAGGCAGTAGACAGTCTGCCAATACCTGGTAGAGGGGCTGATCACAGGCCGGAACAAAGCCGGCCTCTAGGAGGCTGCAGCCTTCGTTCCCGGTCCGGCCTCCACACAGGGCAGCTGGGAGCACCTTGCTGGGCCTCCTGCCTGCCTCCCTGGGCTGTGGCCTCCTGCCCCCCCCCCCCGCTCCCCCGCCCCCTGCCTACGCCCTCCCCTCCCCCCAGCAGGGCCGCCTGTGCGAGGCCAGGCCGGCAGTGCCATTGTAATAACTCATGCAAATACGAGGGCTTGGGAGACAAAGAGAGGTCAGGCCAGAGGCTCGGGGATTCCTGTCGACAAACAATATTAGATGTAAAATGCGTACCTTTGACAAAAGTATTAATAGAGTGCTTTTGATTTTTTTCCCCCTGATGAAAAGTGAAAAGTAGTAATTGTGGAGTGACAGAGGAAAATGAAGTTTTGAACTGAAAGGCAAAGTTCGCGGATGGAAAAGCCCAACCCAATTAGCTGCGAGGGAGGGATGGAAATGCCAGGCACTTGCTCTTCCAGCCCCTCCACGGCCTTTTGATTGACTCTGCTCAGCCCCGGACAGCGGAGCAGATGAATCGGCGCGCTGCGCGCACGCGAGGCTTAATCATTTGTAATCGTCGTATTTGCCCTGACACGTGATTTGCCATATCAGGCTTTTTTTTTTTTTTTTCTTGCTCACTAGTATTTCGTGGCTTGGCCTTTGCTTTATAAAACATTTAATAGTTTGCTTTAAACACATCAGCATGCTGATCTTCGGTCGCCCTTTGCGTGGCGCCTGGAGGCGCGGCCCGCCTCCCCGCCGGCTGCACCCGGGTGGCTGGAGGTGGGCTGCGTGTCGGCTCGGCTGGCCGGGGCGCTGAGGTCTGCATTCTCTGTCTTGTGTGAGCAGCCACTCCGTGCATCAAGGCCATCAGTCCCAGTGAAGGCTGGACCACGGGGGGAGCCACCGTGATCATAATCGGAGACAACTTCTTTGACGGCCTACAAGTTGTGTTCGGGACTATGTTGGTGTGGAGCGAGGTAAGCCTGTGACTTCGGGCACTTCACTGGAGCTTTTCCACGGGTGGCTGGACGGCTGTCGCGAGGGCATTGGCACAAGGCGCCCTATCGCCTTTGACGTTCTCCGGTGGGTGGGTACAGAATGCCCCCGCCTGCCCCCTCTCCCCAACCCTGGGGTTTCAGACCTGCCGTAGGAGGTCCCTCCGTACCCTGGAACAATTAGCGCTTGCGTTACCAGAAGCAGGTTTAAGGGGACATATGGTGGCAATTTTCATATGAATGATGCCCTGTGGCCTTTCCTGCAAACTAAAACCCGGGATCATTTGCAGATATTTTTCTTAAAGAGCACTAGATCCTGCATCTCTGGGTGACAGCTAGGAGGGGGCGTTCCGAGACGCTGGTCCAATTTCACTCATTTTGGTAATTATGTCCAACTGGCGAGTGTCCGCCTCTCACGGGCAGCATCACTAAGAGGCTGCTCGCTGTGTGGTTTTCGTAGCTGATAACTCCCCACGCCATCCGAGTCCAGACCCCGCCGAGGCACATTCCTGGCGTCGTCGAGGTCACCCTGTCCTACAAGTCCAAGCAGTTCTGTAAAGGTGCTCCTGGGCGCTTCGTCTACACCGGTGAGTTCACGTTTTCAACTCTTACGGCAAAGTGGTAGATGTCCCCTTAGGACTGTGCAGGTGGGCTCTGCAGTGAGGCTGGGGGAGGTCCTGGGCCCATGGGCTGAGGTTGGTCAAGGGCACAATGTCTGTCCCCATCCGAGCTGGCGAGACGCCGTGGACAGATGCAGCCCCCACTGGCCGTGTGATCTTGGGCCCCTCCCGTCGGGCTCCGGCCTTCTCACCTGGAAAGCAAGGCAGTGGGGTTATCCGTAACAAGTCACCCCAGCTAGGACAGGGTGGCTGCCCAAGTGCCCGGCTTGTGCTGAGGGGCCCTCTGTGCCCATCTCGTCACTCCGTGTGGGCGGCTGTCCTGTGATGTCACTATTGCATAAACTGAGACTCGGGTTAAGTCACGTGCCCAAGGTCACACACCCTGTAAAGAGGGGCCTCCCACTGAAGCCAGGTCGCTGCTCCAGGCCTGGGGTTTCACATCCCGCACCTTACTGCTGCTTCTGCGAGGGTTTGGGCCAACACCCCTCTCATCGGAAAAGGTTTCCTCTGAAGTTACACGTTTGTTACCTGCAAGTTGCCTTCCACAAGCATGCTTAGTTCATGGGACTCCTTCCAGCTTGCTACTGAGAAACGCCATAAGTAAATGTGAGGCGTGTTAGGACTTTGATTTCTGTCCTAGCCAAGTGCAGAAACTGTAATGTTTGAGACGCGTGTTTAACAACGGACAGCACCTGCCAAAACCCCGTGAGGGTGAAATGGACAGGGGCCTGTCCCTGAAGAGTTGTGGCCTTGACGTGTGTGAGGGTGGCTGGGATGTCCCTGGCAGGAGCCTGGGCTTGGGGCTTGGACAGTTCTCTGTCACCAGCTGCAGGACACCCCCTCTGCCCTCTGTGCTGTAGGCAGGAGACGAGGGCCCGAGGGCCCTTCCAATGTGGGGTATGAAGAGAGCGTGGAGGTTCCTCACCAAGCCTGGTTTTAGGAAGGACTGAATGAGTGTGAAATGAAGACGGTGAATTCCTCCAGCGCCCACTTTCCAGTAGACCAGGGTCACCCTGCGGGCGGGCCTGGTTGGCCAGCAACACCTGGGGCCCTTGATGGGGGAGGCCACCTTCTCACTCAGCGCCTCGGCACCTCCATGTGGTCAAGGTGTAGGGGTAACTGCTCCACACCTGGGCCGCTTCCTCCCAGGGGACCAGCACCCCCCCAGGAGGCCAGAACTACTGAAGCAGCCAGGGCGCGAGCGCTGGTAAAAAGCTATGGGTGCGTGTGCCGGCCCACCCCTGGGGTCCAGGCGCTCTTGGCCTCCTGGTAGGACCCAGAGACTGGAAGAAGGTAGCCTGTGCGGTCTCTGAGGCTATCAGGTTATGAAAATATACAGACGCGCACAGGGGTTATAGACCTGGGCACCGTGGAGAGCACGAATCCACACTTCAGCAGGGGACTGCCGCTGTGGGCGCAGTCCCAGGGGACAGATGGCAGGCTGCCCCTCTAGGCGGTGGGCTTCTCTCAGCTCCTCTGCTCCGGACCCATGTCCTGTGCGCTGCACCTGCACCCGCTTACCGTTTCTTTGCGCTGACCGTTGGCCACCGGGCCTCGCGTCTCTGGGTTTCTGGCCCCGGACCTTCGGGTTGCGGAGGCAGGGTGTGTCCCGCTCTGCTCTGCTTGGTGCTGGCCGTGGGACCTGGTGCCCATGCTCTGAGTGCCACTTCTGCCTGGTCCCACCAGTGGGTTTGTGGGGGTCAGGGAGCACTTAGGGGCCGTGTCTGGCCCATGGTAGAGTGGTACCAGCGAGTGGTACCTCCGGAAGACAGTTTCCAAGGTACAGCTTCTGTCGGGGTCCCGAGTCCCTCAAAGGAAGGGACATTTATTATCCACTCAGGAGCCATGTCACGCGTCTGCCACATGACACATGGGTGCTGGGTCGCTTCGGGGCACCTAAGGGAAGGTGTGTCTGTGTGGCAAGACCCACCTGCCCTGCGCAGATGTGGATGGCAAGACTGCTTATTCCCATTAGACTGCTGGGCCCTCAAGGGTTGAGGTCCCACCAGAGGCCTCAGTGGGTCCTTTCAGATCTCTGCACGTGCTGGCTTTTCAGCGGGAGACAGCGGCTGTGGGCAGTGGCAACTCTTTTCTGAGGAGACGTGATGGCAGGAAGGTGCGGCCTTCCTCCCTTCCCCTGCCTGTTGACCGCTGAGGACTCTGGCCCCAGTGGGGAGAGCAGGGCCCGGGGGTCAGCATGGTAAACAAAGGTGCCTTTGGAAAATGAGCCGGGCGGGGGCAGGGAGCAGCGGTGTCACGCGGTGAGGGCCTGCTGCGGGGCCAGTGTGAGGGGTGGGTGAGTGTTGGGCAGTGCTCTCTGCTGCCCTTTGTGCCCTCCAGCTGGCCAGGATGCCTGCCTTGGCCAGTGGTCTCCTCCTGGGGTGTCTGGGGTGTTCTACCCCCTCCCCCTAAGGGAAGGGGTTTAACCTTGAGTCAGTTCCAGCAGCCACCCTCTGTCCAGAGGCCATCTTCCATTTCCACAGTGGACGTGGTGTCCACTCCACACGGACTGGGCTTGTCTGGCCAGACGTCCAGGGGCCCGGCTGCCCAAGGCTTTGGGATTTTCTCCGTCGAGAGTTCTCCCACGAACGCCCAGGCCTTCAATGAAGCCATTCAGTGAGCTGGGCCTTTGCTAGCAGGAGGCTAATTTATTGCCTCCCCCCACCCCAATCATTAACGGGAATATACATTTCAAACGCCGTGTAAGGGATACGGGGCCCTACACTCTCAGGGAGCAGAGGAAAGGTGGGGTCATAACCTGTCTGACCTGGAAGCTTCTGTCTGATTTGCATTGCCCTGAAATTGATGGGGACAATGAAGTAATCACTGGGAATTGCACTCCCCCCTGAAAACTGAGCCAGCCCTTCTGCACGCGGGGCTCAGGCGCACAGCCCCTGCAGGGAGGGCACCGTCCCCTGGGCATCTGGCTCCCATCAGTGTCCCCCCGCCCGGGGGGCTGCCGGGACACCCTCACATTGAACCTTCCCGCCAGCAGCCGGCCTCGGATAATGAACCTGTGCGCAGAGGAGGCCCCCCCCCGCCAGGGCACAGGCCTAAATGGTCTGTTTACAGTGATCTGAGAAACACCAGATTCTTCAGACCCAGACCCGATCAGTCAACCCCGAGTGGGCGTGGGCGCTCCCTGTGGCCCCCGCCCTGGGAAGGGGGGTGGGCTGAGCCCATCCATCCAGGCCCCTTTGCCTGCTGCTTTCAACTACTATAAAGACACAATTACCTTGGGAAGCAGTGGCAGTTCAGTTGATTAGCACGGTGAATTAAAAGGATGAGTCACAAATGACATGTCCGGCTCCTCCATACTAGTCCTTTGTAATCCCAGAGAGCCTCACCCCTGTTGTAAGGAGGTCAGAAATTAGAGAGAGAGAACACTTTTCAAGCGGCTAGCACTTAGGAGCAGAATTAACAATCACTCTGTATGTAATTGCCAGTTAATAGTAAATTGCCTTCTAGACTGTAAAATGCAATATAAACGCCGGGCACCTAAAATTAAATTAATGAGATATTTGCTGCATTTAAAAGTGAATAGTGTAAATTAATACCTGAGTGCAACGCTTGTTTTAATATTTGTCTAATAGTGTATCATTTGCTTGTTTAATAATAATTAACGTGGTCCCGGAATAGCCTACCTGAGAAACTCAGTGGTAACCGGGCGGACTGAACCTTTTCACGTCCATCATTTCACCAGTAGAAACACATCCAATTGTTAAGAGCAATAAAATTATTTTTTAATTAGAGTAGAAGCATTGCAGTGTTATTTGATTAAGACAAATTAGAATTTGTCTGCTTCTAATTGAAACTATGTTATAGTAAAAGCTACTTTCATGGACGTGGTTCCAGGTGTGAGGCGCTCTTGCACAAGTGTGCATATGGCTCGAAGTGTCCCTTTGGCGGGATGGGCGCCTGTCACACAAAAGTAGTGAAGCTCATTGGTGGTGGCGTCGCTTTAAGCGCGGTTCCCCAGGACACCAGGGTTGCTCTCGGGGGTCCTGCTGTTGACCTCTTGCACCCAAATGTTTGGTTGACCCGCCCTCATTTTAGAGATTTCTTTTGCTCAATTAAAGAAATTATCGCAAATTACCAGGAGTCAACATGTCGTCTGCCACAGGGCCAAGCCCAGTCGCTAAGGAAGACCTTGGCAGCCAATGGTAAACATGTCCAGCGCGGGCACAGACAGGGCTTGTCTGCTGGGTGCGTGGCCCAGTCTCAGGTCTGCAATTTATTTCCTAGACAGGGACATAAAAACGATTATTTTCTGCACAAAGACATGCATTCAATTTCAAGCTTATGAAATCATTACTCAACCAGTAATTGCCTACAGTTTGTGTTCTTTCTGATACAGTATTTACGTTTTCTGCTTTTTTTTTAAAATAAAAAAAAGTCAGATTGTGCCTTAAGTGGGTGACACGTCGAGGCGGAGACCGCCTGTCCTCAGGAGCGGCCCTGGCAGCTGAGGGTGACAGTCTCCTTGCCCGTGGCCCACACCGTGGCCTCTGGCGGCCTTCCGCCGTTTAACCCCCACTTCACTTCACCCCTTGAAAGGTGCTCGTGGGCCTGAAGTGCCTTAAAGATCTCTGTGCGCATTGAGATGGGAATCTGTCAGCGGCGCCGGGAGGCACCGTGGAGTCAACAGCGCCCTCGACCACGGCGGCACAGCGAGCTGTCTCCCAGGCCAGCGCTCTTCAAACAAATTACTTGTATCCACACAGCCAAGGTGCCTAATTGCCTCCCGCAGACGGGCCTGTTTTTACTGCGCTGCACTCAGTGCTCGGGCTTCCTCTTCAGTGTAGCCCCGGTGGTTCCCAATGTGCATTTCTAACCACCTCTGTGGACATAGTGGAGGAACAAAGATTTGAATCAAGGGTCCTAAAGTTTGGGGACACTTCCAGCCAATCCAGTCTGTTACTCCTGGGCACCCCCATCCATCCTGGCCCGTGAGGCCCAGCATCTCTGCAGCCACACTTGGTTTCACTGGTTCCAGTTTGCCAGTTGGAGGGTATCCGTGGAAGTCCCAGGTCCCCAGGAGGGTAGACACCCTTGTTTTTTTTATAGGAGGTTCTTTATGTGGCAGAATAGGTTGGGATGTGTGTTTTCTACTCAGGCCGTCTCTAGACCTGTCCAGAATTGGGGAGCTGGGATAGTCACCCAGATACCTCTTCTCCCAGCTAGACCCCCCCCCCACCTTTGCTCTTGTCATTTGTTCTAACATTGGTGGCAGAGGGCGAATCTTCCCCACCGACTGGGATGGTGTGCAGGCCTGGGAGTGGGCATGTTGGGGGTCCTTCTTGGGCTCCTCAGGGCCACCCCAGAGGCAGGGAGGATGCCCCCCTGTGCATCGTGCCACACAGCACTGGACGGAATGGTGAGCAGTGAATCGCCAGCGTGCCAAGTGGGTGCTGGACGTGCAGATTTGATAGCGCGCCCCCTGACGAGCGGAGCTGCTGGGGTTCCGGGGTCACTGCTGTCCCCTTGCTCCCGTCTCCACGGAGGCCAGGAGACTGAGACACACCGTTTGTGCTACTGCACAAGTAGACGATTTGTCCTAATCAGTGACACCCATTTACTAGAATTGCTTAAAATGAACTATACCTCATACAGAAATCGCACATTTAGAGAGTTCCATTCATCATCTGAAAATTGAGGCCAGTAAACTTTCCTGCTCCTCCAGTGGGATCGTGGGCACGCATCAAAATGTTAAAAATGATTGGTGAGAGGGAGCTGTCACCCATTTATCAAGGAAAAGAACATTATTTGCTAATTTCCCAACCAGGCTGGTGACAGGGTGCTTCGTCTTTGGACCCACGGTGACCAGCATGGCCTTTCTGTTATTAGTACAAGTCAAGCGCTTTTGGGCAGTTGCTAACAAGACACATTTGTCTGTCATCAGAGGGGCTTTGGTTGTTTTCCAAGTGGCTGTGACCAAAGTCTGCCCCCCGCGCCCCGATTGGCTGCACTTTCCGGGCCGCGCTCACCCAGGAGGAGACACCGACGGATAAATCACGAAGTTTCCATGTCAAGGTGAAGGTATTGACTCTCCGGCACCGAACCTGACAAAATGTAGCTGAGAGGAGACAGCCATTCATCTTCCCCAAAGGACAAAGGGTCATCGGGTTTCCGTCGGCGCTGCGGGGATGTGGCGGGCGGGAGGCGGGCCGGGTCCTCTGCTGCTGGGCCCCGGGGTGGGCAGGGTCCCGCCTCGCTGCCCCTCCGCCCAGGAGGCGCAGGGAGGGGAGGCTCTGAGGACGGGCTCGGAGTCCGAGGACAGGATCGCAGTCTGAGTTTCTGGCCGGTCAGGTGCACTCTGTTCCGAGAACACAGTGGGAAGGGCCCGGGAGACGGTGGGCCTGCGGGCAACGGACCGGCGACCATTTAGAAGCCCAGCAAGGTGACTGTAACCAATCTAAGTGCCGATAAAGCAGAGATAACAAGGTGTAAACACGAAATGGCACAGGTGACTCTGGCGAGGACTCCCGCAGGCTTGCCCACGAGGACCCAGGGAGCGACAGAGCCCCGCGTCAGAGACCCTTAAACAGAAGCGTGTGGCCCTGTTGACGAGGGAGGAGGTAGACAGCTCTGTGGCCCTGGGAGAGTCCAAACAGCTAAACATCACTTAGTCTCCCTGCTGGCTGACCACAGCCACCGAGAACACAGCCCCTCTGCCAGCGCCACCAGGCCGGACACATGGCCGGCCACCACAGCCGGCTGGACGTGGACAGGGAGGGCGACCACTGCATCCGGGGGGCTCGTGCGCGCCGCCGAAACCTGACCCTGGGAGGTCCTTGGACCTGTCCGGACACATCTGCTGCAGGTTGAGATCCCAAAAGCTCAGGCCGAGGAAAAGTATATTAAGAGACTCCTCCTTCGAGCCCATTGTAGAAAATGCAAAATTCTGAGAATGGTTTTTCCATAAAACAACAAAATGAGAGGCTGTCGGTCTGAGAGGCGCACTGTTTTCGACATAAACCCACGTTTCAAATGCCGTTAACGAGCCTGTGGCGCGGCCTGGTTCCGAGGGACCCAGCGTGTGACGACGGCACTTGCTCCGGGAGGCTCGCTGCAGAGCGCGTCAGCCTCCGCCACAGGCGCCTCCACCGAGACGGCCGCCGGGCAGGTCTCGGCACCCGCGGGTCCGGACCGTCTTTGGAGGGAGTTCCTTCGGGTGCGCCTGGCTGTGGGTCTGCGTTCCTCTCCTGCCTTCCAGACGCCGCCCTCCTTGCGTCTTCCACCTGCGGAAATCCCACTGCCTGACAAGCGGGTCCGGGCGGGTGGCCCCACCCTGGCATCGGACGGCCAGTGAGGAGGGGCAGTCAGGGCACCGGGGTGGTTGAACGTGGGGGACTCTGCCAGAGGCCTTCTCCGTCTTCTCACCCCCTTTCCTCCCCGAGAAGGCACGGAGCGGGCGCAGCTCCTGGTGGTCCTGGTGGCTGAAGTGGGGTCCCCACGGGGGTGGCCAGATATCCGCTTCACAACACACTGGGCCTCAGGCTAGTGTGCTTGTGGTCATTTAGAATGGAGGTTACTTCCGAAAGTGAGCTGTTTCAATACCATGAAAGTGAGGTACGCACCTGTGAGGTGTCCCTGTCTGCAGGGAGCTCACGCTTGCCTTCTGCGGTCCCAGTCCCAGCGACAGCACCCAGGCTGCCCGAGCTTTGTCCTTGCGGCGGGACACCTGCACCCAGCCGCCGCCCCCACGCCCCTGCCTCTCGTCCTCACTGCCCCTGATTCCTCAACTATCTGTGTCACTTATTCCTTCTGCGCTTGGAAAATACCAACTGGCATTCACCTTCACGCCGAGCATGGTGTCGAAGGACTTGATGTTGAGATTTGCAGTCAGCGTGACTGGGGATTTACCCGTGGTTCCTGGTGTTCAGTGTCTACCTGGTGCCACCTGGGCCAGGTACTCAGCTAGGGGCTGCAGGTGGGCCGTACCAGGCAGGTGCCTGCCGCCCGACCACGTTTACAGCCCAGCTGACTCAGTCTTACAGGAACGAGGCAGGTGGAGAAAAGTTAATCAAAGTCATAAACGGTGTGAAGTTCTGGGAGAGGAGGGACAGCTGTGGCACCGTGGGGTTTCCTGGGAGGAGGGTCCCTGGAGAGAGGGTGTGCAGGAGTCAGGGGGCAGGTCAGGCCCCTGCAGGCGGGGCTGCCAGGGGCAGGAAGGGAGCTTGCGTGGCCACAGAGGCCTTCTGATCTGCACACATTTGGGATTTCAGGCCCATTGTGTGAAAATAGGACAGTTGTACATGAGACACGTGGTCCAGAATCCTGGGCTAAAGGACTGTGGTTTGGGGATTCCAGTATTTACATTTCTCTTCTCGATGTCTTTAAGGGCTCTGTCTGAGAACATTCCTTCCCTCTATTCAGCCTGAAAAACTGGGAGGTAAAAAATGCCTTTGTGGAGATCGAAAGGGCAGTGATGTGGGGAAGCCACGCTACACGTTACGTGGCAGTCTACACCCTCTGCCTCCCCTTCCCCTCGTGGGGTCTGCCTCATTCACGCCAGGGCGGTCCCCAGGCTCTCCCACAAATGCCAGATGGCATTCAGACCAAGGAAGGCCCTCCCCCAGGTCAGGTAGAGCCGGCCCACAGATGCTAATCCAGGTTAGAGAGGTCCCCTTCACTTCAGATGTCATCTTTTATTCAGAAAGAACTCACATCGCAAAAAACGCACCCATTCAAAGAGTACACTGATGTGGTTTTTAGTATATTCACAGAGTTGGGCAGCCATTAATCTAACTCGAGAACATTTTACTCGCCCAAGGAGAAACTGTATCCACTGGTGGCCAGCCCTGTCCCCATTGCCCCCCTCCCCACCCAGGCAGCCACGAATCTCCTTCCCGTCTCCGCGCATTGGCCTCCTCTGGTCGTTCCATACAGCATGTGGTCCTTCGCGGCGGTTTCAAGGCTCCCTCGTGCCCCAGCGGGTACCAGAGCTTCCCCCCTGGGCACAGCTGCATAGTACCCATCGTAGGATGGACCCCGTTCTCACCCAGTCATCGGCGATGCTCACTTGGGTGTCACGAATCATGCTCCTCTGCGATATTTGTGGGCAGGCTTTTGTGTAGACACGTGAGAAATGTTACGTTCGCGTCGGCTTCTCAAAATGAGAATCATTGTGATAGCTTTACCACTGGCCTGTATTTTCAGGAAGCCCCCAGCGGTGACTCATTATTTCTCACACCTATTGTGCGCCCTGCACTGAGTAGGGCAGGTGCCATGACACAGGGTGACAGCCCCGCCATCGAGGAGGAGGGTGGACCCCCGAGCGAGCCAGTGGATGGTCTGGGAAGTGCACCCACGGGGGCTGGCAAGCTTCGGGAACACAGGAGGGAGTCTTCCCGCAGCAGGGCCACCCGGCCTGGGGAGGGCTGAGCTTTGGGGGCTCCTTTTCCAGCTCACCTTCTATAAGAGATTTTTACGCTGGTGTGACGTGTGCAAGTCCATCGCCCGATGGTCCTCCACAGAGCACTGTCCACTGGGTTTTAAGGCCCCTTCCCCAGTATCTCTTAAGAGGGTTGACGACACCGGACGCTCGACTGCTTCTTGGAGGAAGGAGCCACGTGCGGGCATCTGGCCTGGATTTCTTTGCTAGCCTCTCCTTTCCCTTTGTTCACAGCCCTTCTGGCCATGGAGAGGGCCAATATCTGCTGGAACAGCCTTGGGGGAGATGCGAGGGTTTACGGGGTGGCTGGCCATGTCCCTGCCTCAGGGCCGCCACCATGGGGAGTTGTCCTGGGGCAGGAAGCCACTGGGGAAGTGGGCGCCTTGTGCCGCAGGCCCTCGGCGGCCGGGCCGGGCCGGGCCTTTCGATGCTGCTCCGCAGGACTGTGAACGCCGTCCCGTGCGTTCTTGGAGGAATGTAAACAGAATTGCTTGAATGCAGTCCAGCCGTTGTCAGCGAGGGTATTATTTTGGTAACAAGGAAGGTGAGCTGTCCCCTTTCTGTGCTT
>NC_142094.1:55264859-55267359 GCF_054644295.1 Miniopterus natalensis
GAAATCAATAGCGGCCCCCCATCTATCTTTTCTGATCACCTTTCATCAGGCCAATTCATTAAGTCAAACAGTCATGGTGATTAGCTGGGAGAGAGGAGAAACCCTGACACGCTGGCAGTGCACAGCGGGCCGCCCTTTTTTGTTCCCTAATCAAGAAACGCAACACTTATGGCATCCTTTCTGGGCCCGGTCGCCGGGTGAGGCCCATCCGCCCCGCCGGCCGCGCCGCGGTCCCGCCTGACACCCTCGTCCCGGCCCAGGCGGAGACATGACAAATTGTCCCCCAAGTCACCGCTGACAGCTTCCGATGATTAATGGTTTGATTATGAAGTGGTTTTACACATATAGAATTTACATCACAGAGAGTTAGAAATTTTGCCGTGTCACAGACGCCGAGGCCTTTGGAAGAGCTTGACTATTTGCAGAGAGAAAAGGGGGCGAAATCGCGGCCAACGCCGTGTCATGTAAAATCAATACGTCGGATCAATGCTTTATTAACAAGAAAATGTCTTACTTCACATTCCTGCGCGGACCTTTGTCTCGGGGATGGATGATGGAATGTCAAATCACATCGCGGGCCTCGACTTTCGGGCCCCTTATTGAGTGCACGCCGCGCCCTCCCGTGGCGCTCCCCAGACCCGCGCCGCGGGTGGGTGTCAACGCAGCAGCCGGCACGTTGGAGGGTGACGGCGACACGTTATTTCGGGAGGCGCTGGCAGAGGGGGCCTCTCACCGTTCGCCCTCGAGCCGGAGCCCGCGGGGAGCTGGCAGGCCCGCGGGGTGGGACGGTGTTAATCATCAAATTACGCGCTGACTAATGAGCGACGGCCCCGATGGCGGGCCGAGCCACGCGCAGGGGGCGGCGGGCCTCGGCGTCTCGGAAAACGCCCTGATTTATGCCGCGCCATGCAGCGTGGCGCGACTCCGCGGAAAGCGGCATCTGCGTGGGGAAGTAATGCACTCTAATAAGTGTTTCCATCTTAGCGCCGGCCCCGGGCCCGCGGGCTCAGTTTCTGTTGGAGTCAGGCGGAGCCATAATAAAGCCCAATGGCTCCTTATAAAGCTTGTTAAACACGGAGCGGGGCGGTCGGCCGGAGTCCCGGCCGTGATTCATGCACTGCGCCCAGCGCGCGCCGCTGATTTACGGCCCGCGCAGTTCATAGTCAAAATTACAATTTGAGGGATAAAAAGATTAATTACTATTTGTGGCCGGCAATTTCGCGAGGCTGGCGCAGCGATGACGCTCTACATCAGCGTGGAGTCAGCCGCTCGCAGATTATTAAAGCTTTGCAAGAGTAAGTGCTCCTCCTGCCCGGTCTGTGCTCCGGCAATATGCTAGACAAAAAAGGACCACAGGGATAAATCCGGAGCCAGCAATAGCCGGACATATGTCATAATTGCCGGTTCCCCATAAATCCCTGGCCACGGTGGAAGGCACCGCGCGACGCAGACAGTGATCGCGACGGTGGTGATGGCTGTCTATGGCCCTGAGACCTGCAACTTTCTGACGGCCCGCCATTTGTACAATATATGGGGTCACCCTTTGACTTTCTTCCAGTCTAATTATAGATTAGAAATAATCATTGCTTTTATGTGCAAAAGAAAGGGGGGCGGGGAATCCCATTCCTTAAGACGGAAGGAGCGTCGGGGGGTGCCTGCCTGCCGGAGCATCAGGAAGGGAATCGCACATTTATTTGTGCGCGTGCAATAAACGAGTAATGGATGACATAAAAGTAACTAACCTGACCCATGTCTCTGTCCTGTTACAGCCCTAAATGAGCCGACCATAGATTACGGTTTTCAGAGGTTGCAGAAGGTGATCCCGAGACATCCGGGCGATCCCGAAAGGTTACCCAAGGTTAGTAAAAAAAAAAACAAAAAAAAGCGTGGGGGGCCGCCGCTGGGCTGGTTCCGATTTGGGGGTAGCAGGTGCTCTGGGATGGGGGCTTTTGGACTCCCCAAACCCCGCGGCCGCGGCAAGGCCCAAAGGTGCCTGGCCCGACTCAGAGGGGGGCGGGGGCGGGCAGGGGACCAAGCGGTCCCCGGTTTGAGGTTTCATCCATGCAGGGCCATGTTCTTAGGGAGGAAAAGAAAGGCTTCTCTGATACAAATATTTTGGATTCTGCAAGGGGGACATAAACTTCCGCGTAATGAAATAGTTCAATTAAGCATTTTCCACTCCAGTAGCCGGCGCTGATCTCAATCTCGGCAGCCCCAGTCTGATCTGTGATTACTCGACTCTTGTTTTCCTTTCATTTTCTAAAGCTCGATTCAGTTTAATCTTTTGTTTACAAAGCTTTTGTTATAAGTCCCTGACTTAGCAGGCTAACAAATGAAGTCCACATATTAATATCTAGGGGGACTTTTCATTTAAATTCAGCAAAGACAAAAGCTGCCCGCGTTGTCGATGCGCACGCCACGTATCACAGGAATTTCATTTTGATGTATAACATTAAAGATAAGTCAGGCTCATAATTTTCCCTCTCCTTTGATATAATTT
>NC_142094.1:55564859-55709859 GCF_054644295.1 Miniopterus natalensis
ACCCTGCCATTTTAGGAAGAAAAAAGTCACTCGTCTTTAACACACAGGATAATTTTTCAAGGGAGATACACAGTTAAAGTGACGTATTCCACAAAAAGACGTTTGAAAGTAAACGTAGAAAGAGAAAATTAGGAAAGCTGAGGGAGATGCCAAATAAATCCTAATTCTTGGTTTAAAGCAAAATTCTTGGTTTTCAATAGAGTGGCATAAGAAGAAATACCTAGGAAGGGTTATGGCGATCTCTCCTAATCATGAACTATCCTTCGTCCACGTGCCGTCGGGTAATGAACAGCACCCCAGTGCATGAACGTGCTGAGCGCTTTGTGGTCCCCCTGCCCGGCCTACAGAATCCTCCCACCTTTTGTCTCATACCTGACGTTGCAGTGGAGACCCACGTGGTTATTTTTTGCACATGGCTGTTTCCTTAAGACAAATTCCTACAAGTGCACCTGCCGGCTAGAGAGGGTAAGCGTCTTCAGGTGTTTGGCGTGTTTTATTAAACGGCCCGTCATTTTCTAGCTGCTGCTGAGCCTCACAGGAGGTGAGGGAATGAGCCTCCCGGAGCTGCCCTCCTCCCTCCGCCGCCCAGTTCCTCCTGCTCTGCGTCGGGACATTTCAGAGCCGGTTTATTGTTAAACTGTAGGTGTGTTCCCATCTTCAGAGGTGCATTCTTTTTAAAAATCACCTTCGCTTCTTATGATCACTTGGCTTTCCAAGTGCTGCTGCAATGGGATTTCAGAATTCTTCAGCTCTGTGCTCCGGTTTGTAGTCTGTAGTTTGGTTCACAGTCTGCTGGAGAATGTCCTACGTATGCTTTTCTCTAAGTTTCGTAATTAATACCCTTTCTCGCTGCTTGAACGTTTGAGAAGTTGCCTCTATTGCTCCTACGCGAGCGTTTCAGGGAGACTTTTTATTATCGAGTTCCAAGAGGTCTTTATACTCTCTGAATGTGAGGTCTCTATTTCCTCAGACTCCGGTTTGCCTTTTTGTTTTGTTAATGGTGTCTTTAGAAATTTTTAATTTTGGTTAAATCTAATTTATTAGCATTTCATTTTATTTTTTTTGCCTTCTATGTCCTATTTATAAAATTTTGCCTACCCGCAAGGTTTGACGAATTTTGAGCGGGGGCCTGTGATCCAGTTTAAGCTAATTTTGTGTATGGCATTAAAGAAGAGCCAGGGGTCTTCTTCCCCAACCCCCCCATGTGGGCATCCATTTGTTCTTGCACCATTTTTTGAGAAGACTGTTATTTTCTCCACTGAATTATCTTTGCCTCTTGGTTAAAAATAATTTGGCAATAGAGGTGCGATTCTATTCCTGTGCTTTCTATTCTGTTCTATTGTCCTATGTGCTATCCTTGGGCCAGAACCCCAGTGCCTTCTTTGCTGCGCCTTTATGGACATCTCAATATCAGGTCACCTAAGTCCTCTGTTTCCTCTTTTTCAAACTTATTTTGGCTCTGCTAGAACTTTAGTATACATTTTAGAATCCGCTTGTCAGTTTCTACAAAAAAGGCTTCCCGGGATTTTGACTGGTACTGCATTGAGGCTGCAGGTTACTCTTTAGGGACTTGCGTTTTTAACAGGAATGAGACTTCCGGTCCATGAACATGGTATATCTCTCCCTTCATTTGGTCGTCTTTACCTTCTTGGCAGCAATATATAGTTTTCATCGAATGGGGCCTTCCATATATTTTGTTAAATTATCCCTAAATTCTTCATGTGTCTTTGTGTTATTGCGAATGAAATTTTACATTTTAAATTGTTCACTGTTACTATGAATAAGTACAGCTGAGTTTTGTATATTGGCCTTGTATCTACCAAAATGTTTATTTTTAGGATTTTTGACTTCCCCTTCTGGTGTGTACGATCTCCAATCTCTCTCTCTCTCCCCATCCCCCCCCCCCCCCCGCTCTTTATTAGTTTAAGGAGTTCTCCTCTATTGCTAGTCTGCTGAGAATATTTACCAGTAATGTGTGTTGTGTTTTTTCAAGTGCTTTTTCTGCATCTACTGAGATGATCACATGATGAATTAATTGCATCAGTTACAGCCTCTGTTGTTCTGGTGAAGCCTCAGTCTTAGATGACATATCGTGTGTTCAGCAGAGTGTCCCCTAATCTGGATTTGCGTGACGCCTCCTTATGCTCAGGGTCAGATTCTGTGTCCTCTGCAGGAATGCCACTGTATTCTCTCAGGATCCTACTGGGGGGCGCATGGTCCTTTCATTATTAATGATGTTTACTTTGACTGCTTGATGAAGGTGGTGTCTGCCGGTTTCTCCCCTGTACATTTACTAATGTCTCCTTTGCAATTAATAAGCATTTTTGTGGGAGGTACTTCAAAACTATGTGTGTCTTGTTCTTCATTCAGTAATTACTTAATTAGTGTCTGAAAGGACTCGTGGTTTCTTATCCCTCTCAATGGACCATGATCCACTATTATCGTTACTCACCTCGGTGCTCAGATTGTCCTCAATCTGTCTAGTGGGAGTTTGTGGGAGCTGGCTTGGGTGTCGGCTGGCATGGCCCACTCTTCTTTGAACACTTCCTTGCTTTCTGGCATAACAGTTTCAGGCTCATCTGTGCTCTTCCTGCTCAAGACCTGGAATAAATAATTTCTCCAAGGACCTCTCATTTCTTTTAGTGGAACGTGGTATTCAGAAGCTAAGGTCTGCTGCTAGATGTACTCACTGCTGCTGGGATTTTGCTGACCCTCTCAAGCAGAGCTGGGTACAACATATTTTGAAGATGCACGTGTATACACGCATGTGCTTGCGCCTACATATGTACACACATTCATTTACATCTATATTTTAATCCACCCATCTATCGTCTATCTATCTATCTATCATCTATCTATCACCTATCTGTCTGTCTATCATCTATCTATCTATCTATCTATCTATCTATCTATCTATCTATCTATCTATCTATCTATCATCTATCTATCTACCTACCTACCTACCTACCTATCTATCTATCATCTATCATCTATCTATCATCATCATCTATCATCTCAATTCGCTTAATCCATAAAACGTCATTGATGTCTCCCATCTTCACCCCTTCCCCTGCGTGGAAGCACTCCCCACTGTTCCCTCCTCTAGGCCGCCCTCTGCAGGGACCCTGCCCACCACGACAGAGGCCTTCCTTGCTCTACAGCCATGGGACTGAATTATCCAGGGCGGGGGAGGGGAAGCAGAATCAGAGGCATATTTATTGATTTTCCAATATTAAAAAATTCATGCATTCTAAGAATAAACCCAACTTAGGTCTCACGAATTTTCCTTTGGCATTTTAGTGGAATATTTGTGCTGATATTTTGTTTCGATTTTTTGGGTCCATGTTTGTTGGAGCAGATGAACAGTAGTTAGTTGTTTGTTTTTTTAATAATGTCCTTGTCAGGTTTCAGCATCATCAAGGCCAAAGTGGGCTCATAAGATATGTTGGGAAGGGTTTTTTGTTTTCTTTTTTCCCAGTCTCTGAAAAAGTTTCTATAAGATCATTGTCATTTCCTGCCAAAATATTGAGAAGAATTTATTAGTGAAACTTTCTGGGCCTGGAGATTTTGGGGGGCTAGGGGTAGATTTAACTTACAAATTATATTTCTTTAATAAATGTGTGATTATTCGTATTTTTATTTCTTCTTTTATCAGTTTTCTAAGCTGTGTTTTTACAGGAATTTTTCTAATTCATAATTTTTAATTAATCTGCATACAATTATGTGTAATATCCTCTCATTCTCTTTTTAACGTTTACAGACTGTGTGATAATGTTCTGTTTTTAATTCTTCAACTTGATAATACAAGTCTTCTCTCTCTTCTTTCTAGAAAAATCCTTTTAATGAGCTGCCAGTTTTCTTATATTTTTAAAAGAACCACTTTTGACTTTGATTTTTCTCTCTTGTCCATTTGTTTTACATTTAAAAATAATATTTTTCTTGATTTCACTTGGATTTAATTTACTCTTCCTTTCCTAACTTCCTAAGATGGATAATTCAGTCTTTGATTTTTTAAGCCTTTTAATTTAGTACTTATGTAAGCATTTAAGGCTAATAATTTCCCTCTAGGCATGCCTTTAGTTGCATCCCATAAATTGTGCTGTATGCATTATTTATTCTTTATTACAAAATATTTTATACTTTGTTATAATTTGTTCTTTGATCCATCGGTGATTTGGAAGTATGTTCCAGCATTTCCAAATGCTTGAGGAGTTTCTGGTTATATTTTGCCATTTATTTATAGGTTATTTCTTCTATCTTTAGAAGATATATTCCGAATGATTTCAACCCGTGTAACTTCTCTGAGAATTGCTTTATGGTCCGGGACATGGCCAGTCACTATGTTGCTGACATTCACCTCATCTGGAATTTCAGTTGTGAACACTGGTCTTAACTCTTTTGTCTTTGTACCTAAGTTTTCTCTCTCACCCTTTTAGCAGGTTCATCTGTTTTCTTTATTTCCTGCGGGGCTTCTCCAATTTACCCTCCACGTTATTTATAGAATTTATGCACTTTCCGTGAGACTTTTACAGCTTCTAAAGCACATTTAAATTGGACGATTGAATTTTTAGTTTTTTAATATCATTTCGGCCTCATGCCTAGCTCTTTTTCCATGTTTAATGCTTCTCCTTTTCTTAGCCTGTTGTCTTATCTTGTATTTTCCTGAAAAGAATATGAATAATTTTACTCTAGTTTCCCCCACTTTTCATATACTCTGTTCTGCACTCAATCAAAGACACAGCAATCTCTTTGTGATTTATAAATGTTAAAAAAATAGAATATATGAAAGAGCTATAGATAGTAAAGCGCGGCATAATTTTAAGGCGATATTATTAGTCATAACGGTGCCCTGCCACGAATACTAATTCTTGAAAACCTAATAGAATCATGGGAAACTTAGCAAGGACACCAGTGCTACGGATGATATATTGCCTAAAATTTTCTCAGAGGCACAAGTGGGTCTTATAATAGTACAGGCTTTTATACATATTTGGAATTGAAACCGAGAGGACTTGCAAACCTCAGGCTTAAGAATCTGGCCTGGCCGACTGGACCGTAGCAGAGGGCGGTGCTGGTCACTCTGAGCAAACCGGAGTCTGACGTCCCCGTGAACAAAGCCTGGCCCTATGCTTCTGTGACTGCGCTTTCACAGAACGTGACCGACGGTTGTGTCCTTGATTGACACGTGGCCAATGAGATTTCAGTTTTCCAGCAGCAAATGCACACTCGCGCTCTGACGGCGGAGAGCGTGTCGGGGATGCTGAGAGCAACAGGCGCCTGACTGGTTTAACCAAGGCAAGCGGTCATCTCACAACTTGGGGCGCTGAGACACGAGCCCCCCACTTGCTGCGTTATCCTACAAATGCCGCCGGGAAGCCGGAGTCTTTCTTGCAGCCCTTCATTGCTCGCTCCCCTGCTGTTGGGCAGGGGCAGGAGGTTCTGGAGTCACTCCTGCTCCCAAGGTGGGAAGGACTAGGGAGGGCGGTCCCAGCAGCGACTGGCTGCTCTGCTCTCAAGACAGAATCTTTCTCAGCGCCCCCTTCCTGTCCCCAGGCTTCTTCTTCTTCTTCTTCTTCTTTTTTTAAATATATCTTTATTGATTTCAGAGAGAGGAAGGGAGAGGGAAAGGGAGAGATAGAAACATCAATGATGAGAGAGTCATTGATCAAGCCCCCAACCTGGGCCTGTGCCCTGACCAGGAATTGAACCCTGATCGCCTGGATCCTAGGTCGACGCTCAACTGCTGAGCCAGGCCTGGCTGGGCCCCAGACTTCTTCTTACAACTCCTGCCCCCTCACCTGGGTCTCCCAGACCCCCCGTTGCAAGGGGAGGCTGGTTGCGGGGTTGATGTTCGGTTCGCTCCAGTGCTCCATGGCTGGGGCAGTGAGCTCCCGGCCTCCACTCCTGCCGGGACGCCTACTGGTTCCGGTGACTCAGAGGACTGAGTCTAGCTCATCCTGTTACCTAGTGAAACGTCGAAGATCTGACCTTGAACTGAAACCTGCCTTCCTGAAAAGGCGGGTGCTGCGATGCCTAACGTGGGCATTCTGCTCCGGGGGTGGGCATGGCTCGGCCCCAGGTGCCCGCTTCACGGCCTGCTGCTGTGTGCCCTCCGCTGAGCGTCCCACGAGGCGGCCTGTGGAGTCTGTGTCCGTGACCATCGTTCCACGCGGCCTGCAGGGCGGTTGGGGGAGGAAAGGGCCTGGGCTCTGCTGCCTTCAACTCCCAGCTGCGCAGCCTCTGAGCCCCATCAGTGGGTTCCGGCTCTTGGGGTTCCCACCCGGGCTGAACATTTCAGGAGACCCTTTCAACTTACAGCGTTTCACATTTTTACTGGTCTTTCTCTTATTTCATAAATCTCTCCTTTTTAACTATTTCCCCCCAGGTTTTCTTGTTGGTTTTTTTTTTTCTTTTAAAATAACACATCAATTGTTATGATTACAAACGAAATCAGGTTGTACACAAATACGAGGCCCCGTCACACTGTGGGCAGGCGTCTGCCCTTGCCAACGTGTGATCTCAAACCCCCCTTTCTGAGCCTGCTCTGCTTCATGTTTCCTGTTACTTTGTATTTAAATAAAACCGTATCAATGGTCAGCGTGAGGAGCAAGGTAGGCTGTGGGTAACAAGAGGGCCCTGGTACCTGAGCGGTGCCCGCTGGTCTGCCCGCCCTGGTCGGTGGAGGCGGGTGGAGATGGGGCCCGGCCGGTTTTCAGGTGTGGCTGTGTCCCCGGTGCTGAGCCCGCGCCCTGCCCTCAGTGAACGGTCCGGGTAGTTCTGTGGCTGAGAAGTTTGGTGAGAACTGGCCGTTGCCCCTGAGTTGCCATTGTCCCCATACTTGTTTTAGGCTTTCTGCAAGTAGGGACCCACGCGTGAGACACTCTGTGTCTTTGGCTTAAACCAGGGACATCGCGAAGGCAGGCGTGCTTTGCCCTGAGAACGAACTCCTCGGGCTCAGTGCGGCACGTCACTGAATGTTCTAGAATGGGTGCCAACAGCGTTTCCAGTTGGGGAGCTGGCAAGAGGAGTTGGATTAAGGAAGATGGGGCTGCACCCTCTGCTTCAGAACGTGCCCGGCAGAATCAGTGGCATCGTCACCGAGGAAGAGCGTGGGGGCAGGGCTCCCGGCGAGGACACAGCGCGCAGACGGGCCGTCAGGTGAGACCCTCTGAGTCCCAGCTGCCCACTTACAGCCATGGCCCGGTGCTAACCTGCGGCTTTATTGCTCGGCCAGTGACCGGTGATTGCTGTGATATATAAGGGGAGGCCCGCTCCGTGACGGCTCCTGAATGAACGGCCTCGGTGCCCCGGGCAGCCCTAGTTAAGATGGGAGCCCCCGGGGTTCCTCCGCACCCTCCCCGTCTCCTGTCTGACCTCACCCTGGCCTGGTGACACTCCGGGTTTTGTTGAGGGGGGGCCGTTGTCTCTCGTTTTTTACTTTACTGTAGTGGATTTTACATTTATTCACTCGCGTTCTCTGTCTAGAATTAGGAAGACTGATCGTGAGCAGGTGGAACAAGGGAACGATTTCACCACCAAATCATTCAAAGCTTTTTTTCACCCCCATCATCTGTGAGGTGACTTATTACTTAACCCAGGGAATCATCACATTTTCCCTCTGTATTCCAGTCTCAACTCCTACCTACTGATCAAAAACGTCGAAAGTGTAGGAGAAAACGGTTCCAACTGCATGAGTTTATTGTCCTGAATTATTGAACAGATACATGCGTATACATGTGTTTACAATTACATGCGTATCTACAGAATTCGTTCTCTGTATTAGTGATACAGTTGTCTTATAATTGTATGTTTATAACTGATTACCAAAATAAAGCACAAAATCCATTATTTACTTTGAGTTAAGGTTCGATTCAGCCTGTCTGTCATACGCTGGGCTTCAAAGGTACGGATCAGGAGGAGTTAAGACCCTCAGCTGAAAGGAATTTGCTGAGGGGCGAGGGGCGG
Source organism: Miniopterus natalensis (assembly GCF_054644295.1). Lineage (NCBI taxonomy): Eukaryota > Metazoa > Chordata > Mammalia > Chiroptera > Miniopteridae > Miniopterus > Miniopterus natalensis. The sequence continues at coordinate 55,572,825 of NC_142094.1, forward strand.
GGCGGGCGGGGCATCCTCGTCTCCGAAGGCCGCCCTGCCTCTGAGGAGTGGGTGGGTCCGCTCCTCCTGTTCCCGGTTACTGCTTTCATCCTCGCCAGGGTTCCCGCGCCTTCCCTCCTAGTAACCGTCGGCCCCCGCGCCCCTTTCATGCCACTGTCCCCTGTGGTCCAGATGGGATCCATCTCTCCGGGTTTGCACTTCTTTAGGGTTTGGGTCTCTGTCGTATTGGATGCTCTTTCTGCTTTGTTTTAGTTATTACCATCTGTTTCCCCCAGTTGGGTGGTAAGATGCTTGGAGATGGGAACAAAGTCTCCTTGTTCCATCTGTGTCCCCTCCCGGCACCTGGCACAATGTCTGCTGGGTGAGGGAGCAGTGGAAGGGACTCTGGGCAGCCCCTGGGTCCGGGCCCTGCCCCAGGTACCGGCGGTCGGTTCCATCGGTGAGCCCCCTGGGCCACTCCAAGGAGCCCGCCCCCGCCCCCGCGGGGTTCACAAGCGCCCGAGGGCCACGGAGAAGCTCGCGCGTAAACTCAGCGATCTCCTGTGTGCGCGTCTGGGGGTAAGTTCCCACAATCAAGACCGCGACGCTCGGACATTCCGACGGCCGTGACGCTCAGATATTCTGGCCGGCGGCTGCCAGGGACGTCACCTGCCGCTGCATCTAGGAAAAAAAAAAAAAAGTGACGTGTGCTTGGTGGCGTTGGGCTCTTCACCTACAGTAACTCGCTAAGACACCGCTCGGCGATCACCCGCGGCCCCGACACCCATGAGAGCGCATCGGGGAGATAATCACCGGTGGCGGGAGAAGGGACCAGCGGTCTTGGTGGTTATTAACCGATGTTCGACACACTTGAGAAATAGGACGCTCGCAATTTGTTCTCCCTCCAACGGCCCAGCCGTAATTTCCTCGTTTCAGGCCTGCTCGGGACAGGAGATTCTTGGCAGGTCGCTCCCCGCCGCGTGGAGGCTCTCATTAGTGCTCGGCCGCCGCCAGGCCTTCCGGGAGGCCATTCCCTCGTCTGTCACGCTCCTCTCTTTCCTCCGGCGTCTTTGATCGCGGCAGGTGTCACCTGTCCCGGGATGAGCAGACGTTCTGATAGTTCAGACCGCGGCGTGCATGGCCGGGCGAGGGCCGCCTGGGCCCGCGGGCCCCGCGCTGGGGGCCGCGCTTGTCCACGCCGAGCTCTCCCGGGTGAGTGGTGGGTCTGGAAATTGCAGTAATGACTCCCCCTGATGAGGTCCATCCTGGCGCCGGTCCTCCCTGCTACGGGCGAGCGTTCTCTGTAACTTTAGAAGTCCCGCCAAAGGAGCAGAATTATCTGAATTTCCGTTTGACATTTTCCTTTACAATTGTTTTGACATCTCCATTTATAAATTTCTTTTCTTGTTAAAGCTAGATCGGAAAGGTGGATTTCTAGACACGTCTCGCCTGGCTCGAAGCCCGAGGGTTGGTGCTCGGCCTGTTTAATTGGGCAGCATCCAGTCCAGTTACCATCGGTCGGGGAAGACACCGGGCGCTGCGTTCCGGGGGCTCTCTCCCGGGGGCCGGCACCCGCCCTCCCTCCTGCGGATTTTGGTGGGAGACCAGGTTGGGGCCGGGGGAGCGGTGTGGAGCCTTCGTGTCAGCTCCTTTCACTCCGTAGCACACCTGTGGGATTTGTCCAGCCTGCAGCAACCGGGAGCTCATTTTTTTTTTTTTTTCCTATTGCTACGTAACGTCCTGTATCATAAATTGTGTGTCCATTCCCTCGGTGCAGACGGTGGGGAGCGATCCGTTTCAGTCACTGTGAACACTGCTACTGTAAATATGCTTACACACATTCGCACACACGTTCTTTTTTAAAGATCGAAAGCCTTTTATTCTGTAGCTATTAGAAGACAACTAACTGTAGGTGTGCAGAAACATAACCGCGTTGGACGTATAAGAGGCTCCCTACCAAGGGGGAAAACTGTCTTTAATAAAGAAGCGCCAAAGTGTGAATCTTTAATTAAGGTTTAAATTTAAGATTTAAATTTTCGTTTGTCTTTTCTTCAAAACTGCGTGGCTCTTTCTTAAGGTATTGGCTCACGTTCCTGTTGCTGGTTTCTTTGAATTTCCATCCCCGAGCCTGCCGCCTCCTTCACCAGCGCTTCCATCTTACAGGGGCGGGGAGCCCTTCAACATGAACGGCCTGAGTGACCCGTCACCCCAGTCAATTCCCTAAAACAGTAAAAATGAAAATAAAAAACGAGCGGCCCACGGAAGAGCAACCAAAATTACGTACCCACTTACGGCATCAGTTCAAAAACAAAGAAAGAGGGAGCACGGCTCTGTGTTTCCCATTTCTCCTCCCAAATTTACAGATCAGGCTCGTCTCTGAGATGGGGGGCCGGGGGTGGTAGTTGGGACAGAGAAGCAGGGGAATGATGGCAATGACTCTGCTCACGTGAGGAAACGTGAGCAACGGGAAGAAACATCCCTACTTAGCAAACTAAAAACAAAAAACAGCATTGTTCAAAGACGTTTTACTGCACCTATAGTTCAAAAGGCATTAAAATAATATTTAGCAACATGTTCTCACAGTCCGTAAATAAAGGTCCGACGCGTCGCGTGGGGAGAGCGGGATGTACCCGCGGCCCGTCTCTGAAGCACCTGGATTCCGACACCAGGGCATCGGTTCCATTTCGGACTCGCCGATGCCACCTGGGCGAACGCGCGGCCCTTTCCGGGAGCGGCGTGGAGGCCTTCGTGTCGGGCTCCTTTCACAAGGCCTTCGTGTCGGGCCCGTTATTTCTCAAGGCCTGTCTCCCTCACTCAGCTGCACCGAGAAGTGCTACCCAGGGAGGGTCCAAGCGCAGCCTATTTTGGAGATTTTGTTCACTTGAGAATCTCTCTCTGTCTCTCTCTCGCCATCACATGTGGTCATAAACAGAGAGGAGTGAACATGGAAAATAGAAGAATATTTGAGAATAAAAAAGAAAATTTCCTAAGGCAGAAGTTACACATTTTCACAACAGTGGGATCCACAAAGGCTGAACAATGTGAAAAAACACAAACAACCCCCTCCAGGCCCGGACGTAGTCACGTGATATTTGGAATGTCAGCTACAAAAGATCCCAAGAGGTTCCACAGAGGCCAAAACGGGTCCCCTGAAAAAAATAATAACGCGGCCGGCGGTCGATCAGATGTCTCGGCCGCAACGCCACGCTCTGGACAAGGCAGGAGCGAGGATTTTCCATCGGATGGGTGATGACTTGGGCCCAGGCTTGGCGCCCACCTGCTGTTAGCATCCGTGTTCCTGTTGTGCTCACAATGTGCCAAACCCTCTTCTTTAGTTGTAACTTGTTCAATCCTGTGCACTAGACCATTAGAACTCCTCCGTCGGGTGAGGGGTTAGAAGCACAGAGAGGGTGAGTAAGTTTCCCAAAGACACAGAGCACTGCTGCTGCTATCTGAGTATGAGACTTGCGACGTTAGCGTTCGGACTGCCCAGCGGGGGGGCGGGGGGGGCGCGGCAGAAAACCAGGTGTGCCAGTCAAGGCCTGAGTGAACGAGCACGGACGATGTGGTCGCCTGAACGCGGGGTGGAAATCCCTCGGGGTTTCAGAATCGCACCCGCGACCTTAGAGGATCTGCGTGAACGCCTCCGTTCTTCCCGAGGCACCGAGGCGAAAAGTTAAAACGCAGTCGCTGGGCACGTGGGTGCGTCTCTCCCTACAGTGCTCACCGGTACCCGCGGAAAATCGGAATAATGAAATTACTGACTGGGCAGAGGCCTGTGAGCGTGGTCCCCGGTGCTGGGGTCGGTGGGGAAGCAGTGGAGAGGCCCCCCCTCTGTGCGGGAAGGTCAGCCGGCGGGAGGGGCGGTGGCGATGCGGCCGGAGGGTCAGGCCAGCTCCGAGGACCGCGGAGGAAGAGGGTCCTGGGGGCCTGGAGGGACTCTCGCTGTTCCCTCCTCTCCTCTCCACGTTTGAAAATTCTTTTTACAACGCGCTCGTGTTTTCCTTATAAACAGGAAAAGTGGATTAATCATGAGAGGCCAGCACACTTAACACAAGATCGACCCTCTTGGCGAAGCTTGAAGCGCACAAAGCGGCATTGTTATCTCCAAGCGCCCGAGCTGCAGACCTTAAGTGCCAACAGCATTTTCTATGTCTGTCGTGCCTCAGCAAGGCAATTATAAAACAGAGGCAAAGTCACCTTGTCGTCTCTGGTTTTCACAGTGTTTTGTTCCACAAATATTTATTGAGCGTGTATTATGGGCAGTGTCTTGTCTTGCCCGATGGGGCCCGTTCCCGTGAACAGCGAGGACGGGGCCCTGGGGTTTCAGAGGCACCCTCCACTTCTTTAATCAAAGGGGCTCCCACACCGTCGACGCCGTTTACGGGGCCCGTTCTGCTCGGCTTTCTCCGCGAAGGGTTAAAACTCGGGGAAGCAGGACGTGCCTGGGAAACTCGGCCGACAAATTCTTGAGTTGCAAATGCACGTTACTGGATTCTTTAATACAAAAAAATAACGCTTTAAATTGTACTTTGGACATGATATCCACTTTTTTGGCTCAACAAACAAACCCGAAATTGTTTTTAGCTTTCTGCTCTGGCATTCGCAAAGTTTTGCCTAAAACCCTTGGAGATTTGCTGGAAAAGATTTATTTATGTGCATGCTGAAGAGGATGCCAAAATCCCGCTGCTTCATGTTTTTCAAGACTCCTCTAAATTAAAAAGCGAGCGCGCGGGAGGGTAAATGTTGGGGGGTCATTGTGCACGGGGAACGTGTTTATTTCCCGAGGAGGGAGGACGCGCGGCAAGGTGACCGCTCAGTCAGATGTGTCTGCCTTTGCAGAGCCAGGAGTCGGTTTTTCCTCCCTCGCAGAGTCGCCGTCGCTAATAAAAAAACCACAGACATAAAATCTATCCGTTGGGGTGCTGCCTTCGGTTGATTTTACGCGAAGGCCTATCCGTTGTTTAAAAACGACACGAACCACCGGACTCGCCCACAAGCAAAACATTGAAATCACACAGAAAGTAAAATGTCTTATTAATTAAGGAAGTTCTAGATATTCTGTAGCTCGGCTCGAGATCAAAGGACTGAAGGTTTGCTATAAACATTAAAAAACAACAACACACACACACAGGCCAAAAAGGATTATTTTTCCCCCTAGGAGAACTTTGTTCATTAAAAAATTGTTTTATAAAAACATATAAATAAAACGATATGTGCATCTTTACACATGTAAATATTATACCGATGGAAATGCTGTTTATGCTGTGATACAGATGAGCATGAAACCTCCCAACTGCCTTTGGATCTAGGAGAATGTTGCATAAATAGTTTTCTAATGTGGAAACAAAAAAAATAATAACTTTTGTTTAGTTTCACTGTAATGCCAGTGACAGATCCTTGGAAGCCACAGGAGCTTGCGGCCAAGTCCCCTTCCCGGCGCCCCGCCCGGGCCCTGAGGGGCCGCCCGCGGTGACGATGGTCCCTGTGCTGAGGATCCCCGTCCCCGCGGTCATCGCCAGAGCCGCCCCCCTGACCACACGGGTCTCAAGGTTTATTCACACGGGCCCGTGAATACAGATCACGGGGGGAAGGAAAACACGTTTTCAAAGTGTGGAGAAGCCCCGGGCTCACTCTGTCCCGTTTTGGTCCCTGCCCCGTGGCGGGTGGCGACGAGCCGGGGGCTGAGGGTCAGGCCCAGGCCCCGGGGGGCCAGAGCCCAGGCTGTTTCTCTCGCGGGATTGGGTCGAGCGAAGGGGGCAGTGCATCGAGACTATTTATACAAAGTGTGACGCAGGTCACAAGGTAGTTCCTGTCACAGCCGCTTGGGCCGTGGTCAGGCCGCTCTAAATATTTGCAGGGAAGCCAAAGAGTTGAGAGCAAGTGAAAATCACTCTCTCAGAGACCCTCCCCATCGTGGTGACACCCCTGTCACCCCCATAATAAGGGCATTAATGAGCTTGGCACCCATCGCAGGCTCTGGGTCGCGTTTCTCTGCTCTCCCAGGAAAAGCAGGCAACTCCCGTCGCTGTGTCTCCAATTCCCTTCGCCCTGTGTCTACTAGGCCGTCCCTCAGGACTCGAACACGCTGTTTCCTCTCCTTTGAAAGACACCTCCCGGTCCCCACATCCACCTGTTAGAACAAAGCAGGGCGCCCTCCCCAGCCCACTCCCTCCTCCAGCGGGCGCCCGGTCCTGGCCCCTTGGCAGCCAGGCTCGGCCCCTCTCGCGCCTCCTGATGGGACGCCCGCCTCCGTCCCAGTGAGCTGTCCCCCTCTGCTGACCCCAGCGGACCCCCAGCGAGCACCCTGGGCCCCGCTCTCCCTCAACACCGTCAGCTCCCCTGTCCCTGCTCTCTCCGATCCTCTCGGTCCCCTCTCCGGCTCAGCCCGTCTCTGGGCCATTGGACGTTGATGGTGCCCAGGCCCAGGCCCAGGCCCAGGCCGCTTCCCGCCTCCTCTCTACAGATGCTCCCGTGCGGCTGTGTCCTAACCCAGGCTTCAGCTGTCTACAGGCCTCGACCCCCAGCCCCAGGAGGCGTCCGGGACGCAGACTTGCACACAGGACCCCATCCGCGGTGCCCCATCCGCCGCTGACTCTCAGGTACCCCAAGGTGATGTCGAAACAGAGGCCACGGCCTTCCCCAGCCGCCTCAGTTTCTCCCGCGTCCCTCCTCTCGGCTCCGGCTCGGGACTCACACCGGCCCCCTCCCGGTGCCCCGCCAGGGGTGAGACTGGCTCAAGGCTGGTGCTTCTACCCCTGGCAGGTCTCCAGTTGGTTTGCTGCCGTCCCCACGGCCACCGCGCTCACCCAGCCGCCAGCCCGTCTGCCGCGGCCCCCACCAGGGCCTCGTGAGGGGCCGCGGTCCACGCCTGCTCTCCCCGGATGACCGCCTTGACCACTCTCCCCTCTTCTACCAACTTCTCTGAAGTCCCAGCCCGGTTCCCATCTCACTGTCCCTGTCCTGCTGTTCCCCGGGTGGGCGATGTCCTCACACTTGCCCTTCGCTCCGGGTCATTCCTGCCAGGTCTTTGTCGCTAGCGTGGCGTTGAGCCCCTTTGTCCCAGCTGGGGGCGCAGGGGTGGGCTTCCACGTTTTCCCCAACAGTCTTCCCCGCCAAGGAGGCGAGACCCCGTCGCGCAGCTAGCTCTGGTTTTCCTTGTAAAACTGATCACGTGTATAGTTTAAGAATTATTTATTTAAATCAAATGTCCCTTCTGGAGTTATTTTATATGAAAAGGGGGCCCATCCATCTCATTTATTATTCGATTGCCAATATTACAGGGAATTCCGTGGGAGCCTAGTAAATATTTATTAAAGCAACGGATGACCTCGTTTGTTCAGCAAATCGTGGGAGGGGTTTTGAAGACGGGCCTTGAGAAAGCTCAGGGAGGACCTGGAATGAGAGTCAGCGGAGTTAAGAGGGAAAATTCAGGTCCTGTGTCTGAGCGGCGACTTCAGAACAAAATCGTAAGCCTGTGCGAGCTGACGGGCAGCAGGAGCATCGTCTGGTATTAGGATTCCCCCTTCCCCAGTTGGCCGGCCCGCCCCGGCTTCGCTGGAAAGGGCATTTACGGGCCTGCGGGAGCGGGCACAGCTCCGTGGCGTGGCCGCCCACGTGGGTGGCTGCAGGGCCCCCCGGACCCCAGGCCTCCCGTGAGGAGCGGGGCAGAGGAGAGGTGTGTCCGTGAGTTTCTTGGGTAAGTCGCCCAACGCCCATCTGACTCTTGGCTGCGTGAGCTATACAGAGTCATCTTTTAATTTGTTACCCAGAGCAGACATTCCTGGGGGCAGAAAGGGCTCCGCTGGTCATTGCCCTGGAATAAAGGGCCTGAAACGGGAGAGCTCTTGGCCGATCAGGACGCAGGGCCACCTCGCTGGGAGGAGGACGTGAAGGGAGGACATTTCAGCCACAAGGCAGAGTTTAGACCCGCAAGGAAGGCCGGGTCCTGGCGGTGGTGGGAAGAGGGGGGGCTCCTGGCAAAGCATTGGGCCTCCTCCCCCCCCAGGCCAACCATTGCGGGCGACCCCGGCGTCAACTCACAGGGTCAGCGCAAGGAAGTGAAGACCGTTCCCTATGGACGCGGTTATGTCTTTAGAGATTGCTCCTGTCCAAAAATAACGATTCCTTCGCTGTGAATGACACACCACTCAGAGGTTCTGCCTTCTTGACTTCCTCCTAAAAATTTCCAAATCGGCTTACAGCAGTTTGCAAATAATGCATCCTGGCCACCCCCACGAAGAGACAGAAAAATGCAGGGGAAAGAGGCCTGAGATGGGGCTGGCGTTCGCGTTTCTACTAAGTGACCGTGGGTCGCGGGCCTAGCCTGGCACCCTTTGTGAAACGGGCTTAATGCAAGAAGCCCGCAGGGCTCCTGCTCCCCACTCTGACGCGTGTGGGACCTGGGATGTCGATGGTAAGACGCCATCTTCGTGAACAAAGAAATTATAGGCCGCTTGGGGAAATACGACAAATACTGGACGTCACCACGTAGATGGTAAAATAGGACCAATTGCCCTGCAATGTGTTAGGGACAGTAGATTCAGAAGTGGCTCAGGGAGTTCAGTGGCCGGGCCCCACGAAGGCTGGGACATACCTGCCGATGTTTTCTGGGTCAGAGCTGCAGGTGAGGGCCTGTGGCGGGGAGCATGGGTCATAGGGACACTCAAAGAGGCGATGGGGGAGAGCAGAGCTTTTAGAAGGTCCGGGGCAAAAAATCGGGAGCCTGGACTCCCACCTGCCTGTGTCCTGTGATGACGACAAGGAGGTTTGGGGGTTGCTGCTGGGAGTGGGAGCAGGGTGGGGCCGGAGCAGGGCGCAGACAAGTCCTGTCTGCAGGGACACTGAGGGGACACGCTGTGCTCGGACCGGGGAGGGTCTCCTGTGGCTCCCGAGGGGGGCTGGGGGCCTGGGCACCGGCAGCTCCGTGATGGGGCCGCCTCGGAGTCGGAGCGACTCAGCAGCGCTTTGCTCAGAGGCGCCGTGTAGAAAGGTGATTTTCCTCTCCGCTGAAGGGCTGTTGCATATTAAAGAGACGTTCTGGGGAAGAGCTAGTTGGCTACACTTATTTCATGAGAGGCCAGAGGAAAGACGCCGACGGAGCTGCGTATCAGCGGCCCAGGGAACGCCGGCGGAATGTCTTAATCTGGCGATTTCATTCCACATATTACGTCCTATTTGCTTCAAAGGGTCAGAGGGTCCATTTGGGGCTGGACATGGACAATCCACCTCTGCACCCCGAGTAGAATAAAGGGGATTCATGCCACAGCAGGGGGGCATTTCTCTACCTACTTCTGGAAACGCTCTCCTCTCCCTCCTGAGGTCCCCCTGCAGCCCCGGGACCTGAGCGGGGGCCCCTCCTCCGCTCCTTGACCGACACCCTCATTGCGGGCGCTCCCGGGGCGCCGCCCACGGGGCCGCGTGCGTTTCTCCACAGCATGAGCCTCTGGGTGCTCCTCTGGGTGCTCCCTCCACCCTTCACGTGGCCCCTCTGGCTCCCGGCCGGGCTCTGTTAGTTTCCGTTTTATGACCGTCTTGTTTTCCCGACTAGACTGTAAGTATTTTGAAAACGGGCGTGAGGTCTTAACCCCTTCCCCGCACGGCCCAGTGTAATCCTCGAGAGGGCCTTCCTCTCACTCTCCCCGGGCCCGCAGCTCTGCGGGGCACGAGGACACCGCGAGCCCTTGCCGTTTCCTGCACTAAAGACCAAACTGAGGGGTGCCCGCGGTGCCCGGGGGCCCAGCGCTCGAGCGTAGGGCCAGCGCGGGTGCCGTCGAAAGACCTGCAAACGTTCCGCGGAAAGTTCCGGAAAGCAGAGGTGTTTCAGCAACCCCTGGATTTCTGTACACACGTGAATGGATCCTCAGGCCTACAAAGATCCCCCCGTATCCCAGAAGGAACGTGTCCCTCGGCTGACGCACCACGTGCGCAGGTGTTTGTCAACGTCGGGCACCATAAGCAGATGAGGAATTGTTGCCGACGGTTTCCCGACTTGGAGGAATGACCTAAGAGGAGGGGAGGGTGGACCGTCAGCGTCGTTCCAGCAGCGAGAGCTCGGCGCTGGCTGGTGGCGTGCGGAACACCGGGTTCTCTTTTTTCCTTAAAAAAAAAAAATGATCCTCCCTCCTGGCGAAGACGAAACGTCGCCCAAAACCACAGCTTGTGTGGGGGGCGTGTGTGTGCTCGTGGCCCCGTAGCGCGTCGTCGGGGGATCGGACGCGTCCTCGCCGCCGCTGGCGGCCTCGCCTTGTTCCCGTGTTTCGGGAACTTGGCTGCAGTGCCATCAGCCTGGTGACGTGGATCGCCGGGACCCCTCCGTTTTTTATTCGTTGCTGAAAAAGTCGAAGCTCGCCGTTTGCCTGATGCTCGGAGTGGACGAGCCGGCGCGTCCTCGGGCTCATAGGCTCCAGCCGACGGGCTCGTTAGAGCGCAGGAGCCACGCAGACGCGAACGTGGGGATAATTGACACTCGCCACTGGTGGACGGGAGAGGCTGCCATCTAGACAGAGAGCAGACGATAAACATTCAGTCCTCACTTCCGATGAGTAAACTTTCTCTCTTTTTAAAAGCCTTTTCATCGGACTTTTTTTTTTCCTGGGAGATGGCAAATTTGACACGGGCACGCTGGGGAACAACGTTTCCCCCTGGTCAACAGCCACGGAGGGTGGTTGTGAAAATCTGAACTTGCGGCAATTGCCGGCGCCGTTGCGAGGAGAGGCCATCCCGGTTCCGCACAGCCCCGGCCTCGAAGGCTTACCTTCCCGGCGCCGTTTTCCTCGGGGATGAGAGACGGATGGAGGCCGGGGCCGAAATCCCTCCCCACGGGCCACCTCTTGGATGGCTGCCGGCTGGGGGAGAGGCCGCCCGCCCCGGGGGCGCCTGGGCTCTGGTTTAACCAGGGGCCTCCGGTCCCCTCAGCCTCGGCCTTGACGTGGGGGAAGAGAGGGCGGCCTACGGAAATGTCTGAGCGACCCCAAGTCGTTGCCAGGTCAGGGGACCTGCTGGCACCGCTCAGGCTGGCACGGGCCCCGAGCACCCCCACTGGACATCCTTTGCTGTCCACCTGACCGTCCAATGTGCCTTCCTTGTTTCCCCTTCTGGGAGCATTGCAGACACTAGTTGCCCTTTTTTAAAAATTTAAAACATTTTTAAAAATTTATTGTTGAAAGTATTACAGGTGTCCCCCTTTCCCCCCATTGATGCCCTCCCCCCCTCCTGCCCCCTCCCCAGGCTTTTAAAGTGACTTTCATGGGGTATAATTTGCACGTCATGAAACTCACCCATTCCAGCTGCCCAATTCACTGATTCCTGGTATATCTCGAGGGCTGTGCAGTTATCACCAGCATCTAACTTTAGAACAATTTCATCGCCCCCCAAAGAGCCCTGTGCCCCTTCTGGGCGCCCCTCTTTCTGTGTGCGCTCCTTCCTCTGCCTGGCTTCTGCCCTGGCGGTGGTTTTGTCCAGTGGCTGGGTGGGAACGTGGGCGCTTCCCTTACGGATTCAGAGGCTGCGGGACGGCGGAGCCGCCGTGGGCCGGGGCGCTGGCCCTCCGCGGCTTCTCGCTTCATCGTTGAGGAAACCAGCTAGTCCTGTACCGCGGGAACGAGGGGTGGGGACCGTCTGGGATTCAAGGTTCGGTGACTGTGGTTTTCTCCTAAGGGCGGCTCAGGTTCCAGCAGAGAGATTCTGAGTTGCTTCTGGAGCCCAGATGGGCCCTGAAAGGCCAACGCCGAGGGGTGACTCACTGGCCACTGTTGTTTGGGGTGTCCTCCGTTGCTCGGTTCCCCGCGGCGGCTCCTCCCGCAGAGACCGAGCGGGGCTGGGGGGGCGGGTTCCCGGCCCACTCGCGCTGGCGTCTGACTTCGCACGAGTTGGGGTCCGCTGCGCCCCCTCTCTCTCCTCTCCCACCCTCTGCTCTCTGCTCTCGGAAGCGCCTCAGTTTTGTGTGTTTCTTCCAGGGCAGAATCGGCACCTTCCTCGCCGGAGAGCAGGGGCCCCGGGGTGCAGGCACAGGCGGCCCTGGGGGGCTCCGAAGGGCCCACGGACACCTTCAGGGGGTCGAGCCCCCTGAGGAAGAACACGGGAGCCAAGCTGAGTAGGGCAGGTGCCGGGAGGGAGCCCCGAGGGAGCCTGTCCGGTGGCCGCTGTCACAGCCGATGCGGAGAAGACGTCGGACACACGCGGGGAGCAAGAGAAAAGGAGAAAATCTCACCGGTTACCTCACAGGTATCAGCCAAGAGGAAAAGGTCACCTGCCGCTGATGCGTCCCGTGGTGACGTCTTAGCTACGTCAGGACACAAAGACTCCCACTGGCGCCCAATAATTTGGTGGCGAGGAAGAGGCACAGGAGAGGGACAGTTACGAGTTACTAGGGTCTGTTTTCATAACCCAGAAACACTCTTAACCAGCGTTTTGGGAGAAATTTGGCCGCAGGGAAAATTATTAGATTTTCTTCTTTCTCTGGATGTTACTAGCTTTGAATCATTTTAGATGCTTAAGAGATACCTTAGGGCTCAATTCTCTTGCAAAGCCTGATATTCCACTTTGCCTATTTGTTTTTGGCTGTACTGAGACTGGCTGATTAAAGAGGCAACGAAGGCTATTATTAGAAGATGAATAATAAGAGAAAGTCTAGAAGAAAAATAGAAGCCTTAGCTAAATAGCAAAATAAATTTACTAAAATTCTGGTAAATAATACCAGAGCCCGGCCAGGCGTGGCTCAGCGGTTGAGCATCAACCTAGGAACCAGGCGATCGGGGTTCGATCCCCGGTCAGGGCACATGCCCGGGATGCGGGCTCGATCAATGACTCTCATCATTGATGTTTCTGTCTGTCTCTCTCCTTTCCTCTCTCTGAAATCAATAAAGATATATTAAAAAATAATAATACCAGAATAGTAAATAAAAAGACCCCATAGTGGATAACTTTGCATGTGCCTGAGACTGTATCATAACATATGTAACATACGTAACATACATACACCTACCTACATGCATGTAAGCGTAAGTGTGTATAAATATGAAGCCCGGGAAAGAACCGAGCTCAATGCATCATCACGTCAATACTGGTAGAGAGATGGGCTTGACTCACTGGCTTGAAGGAGAAAGCGTCCGATTGGCTCACAAAGCAAAATGCAATCGCAAGTCACGCCCGAGCGCCAGGCCTCCTACGAGGCGACCGAGAGGGGGGATCATAGGCCGGTGAGGACTCGGATGCTCGTGGAAAGTAAGTAGGTTTTGCAGCTTGATAACAGACAAGGTGGAACTCAGGCCAATAAACCGTAAGTGAAAGAAAAAGCACATTTTGCAATGCTGGAGGCCGCGGTGTACGGCGCAGATATAAAGTTATTAGTATCTATAAATTAGGCTACACGCAGAAGTGGCCTGCATGTAACGGAAACCACGGGAGAGGGAAGCAGACCCGAGAGACTGGAATACGAGGAACAGGCTCGCACAGCAGGACAGTCGGCCCGCTGGGCCCGGGCAGACCGAGTCGGGCCGCGACGAGCCTCCCTCGTCCACTGCGCGGAAGGCCTGGGGCCCCTGCGCGGGTGTTTCCCGCTCTGCGCCCCGGAGCGGAGGCCGTTCCTCGTTTCCAAGCGCACAGCCACAAAGCACGGCCGTGGATGGGGCCATAAAGAAAACCTCAATAAATTCCAAAAAATATGAGTAATACAAACCACCCTCACAGGCTAAATGCAATAAAACTAGGAATTAATAAGAAAATAAAAAACAAAAAGGCCCTTCCACCTGGAAAAACAAAACCGTCTATTAAACAACTCGCGGGTCAAAGGGGAAATAAAGAAAGCGCAGAATTCCTGAAACTACGCTCAGGAAAACTTTGGGTATCAGGATCTATGGGATTGAGCTAGGCCCTCGCTCGGAGGAAAATGAGGCCGTTACGCACCTTGCTCGCCAAAAATGGAAATAAGTTATGTGCGTAAATTTATAAGACGCAAGTACGTATAGAAGTTATTTATATGTTTATGTCAAGTCAAAAGGCTAGAAAAGAACAACTAAGACGGCAAGGAGTGACTAAAACCGCTTGCTGTGCGCCCGATGCGGTGAAAAGACGTCCGTCTGCTCTGCACACGGGAGGCGGGACCCAGCGGGCGAGGGGTGCGGGCCTGGCTGTTTCCCGGTTTCTTCTGTAGATATTGGCGCCTTCTGGTTCTCGACATTCCTCTAGCCTGTGGTGGAACATTCAGGATTTCGTATCAAACCGTTCGTCTTACGGACACTTAAAACGCGTGGGCCTGCGTCGCCCCTGGGCCATCGGGAGGGGCGCCCTGAGCGCGGTTGGGCTGCTTCAGGAGCCTAAGATTCTGTGTCTCCTTTCTTTTTCTTAGGCCAGCTTTCGGAAATCGTGGCCATTTTGCGGATCTTTTCTAAGAATTCTCACTTCTGCTCAAATCTACGCTTTGTGTTTTGAGATATTTTAGACTGTCTTATTTTCCGCTTAACTCTTCCCTTCTTTTTGGGTTGGAAAAGTGAAAAAGAAACGCAGGTCAGTGGGCTCAGCCCTCTCACAAGTGCGTCGCTGGGATCCTTCCAGAGCCCGGGGCTCCGCGTCCAGGCCTCCCGAGCTCGGACCCTCCCTGCGCGGCAACGGCCCTCCCGACGCCCGTGAGAGTCCCATCCTTGCTGTGCCCCCGTCTCCACTCGGGACACAGGCCTTTACACTCGAACCCTTGGATCGGAAACACATTGAATAATTCCTTTCCCCTCCTTGCTTTGAATGTATCCCCCCGGCTGGGATGTTTCGATGCCAGGTCGCCTTCTCCTGTAAAAGTGGCAGGTTTCGAATCTGTCCTGGTGATGGAAGTTGGGGCTGTTTCAGCTGCTGGCTACTGGCGAGAGCACCACATGCCCGTTGGTGTCCTGGACCCTGGAGCCCCACTTTCTCTAGGGCCTATGCCCGAGGGTAGAACGGCCGGACCGTGGGCATCGTTTGGATCTGAAGCTACCCGATTATCCCGAGCTGGTTGCCGGTCCCGCCCCAGCATAGGTGGGCTGTGGCCCGTGGGTTCTGTGCCCCTTCCCCCTGCAGGGCCACCCAGATTGCCAGGCCTCTTCGTGCCCCGGCTCGGCTCACCCCTCTGAGCTCACTCCTGTATTTTGGGTGGTATTTCCTTACGACACGGACAATTTTTAAGAGTATTATTAACTATCCATTATCTTCAGTTCTTTTCAGGGGGAGGGTTGTTCCAAATAACCTAAGACGTGATCCTAGAAACTAGAGCCTCTATTTTTTTGGTCGTTAACTGTTTCTTCATATTTATGGATATTTGGGGGGTTCGTTTTCTAACTTGTTGGATTAAATGCTTAGTTAGTTTGCTTTCGTCTTTATTATTTTCTGAAAATGCGCCGAAGCTCCGAATCCTCCTCCGAGGACAGCTCGGCCAAGCCCACAGGTTTTAATATGTTATATTCTCATTAGCGAGCATTTGTAATTTCCGCTTTTATTTTCTCCCGAATTCATAAGTTATTTAGAGGTTCTGGTCCACGTCTGTGAGCGGATTGACATTCTGGGACTATCCTTTGGTTATTAGTTTCTAGTTTTATTGCTTTGGATTCAGAGAAATGGTCTCTGATTTCTACTGAATTTTCTTTATGCACTAAACTTTGGGCAGATTTTTAAAGTAAATATTCCACGCAGGTTTAAGAACATGGAGCGCCTCCGTTTGTCGTGGGCAAAGCTCTCTTTATACCTTTTAAATCTGATATTTTAATCTAACGAGGTGCCCTCCTTACTCATTTTTCAGGTTGTCATTTTTAAAGAGGTTCCTTAAAATCTCACCCTAACAAGGTAATTTCTTCTGCTTTTCCTGGTTTTGTTTTATATATTGTTTCCTATATTATATATATTCTGATGCTATGTTCTTCAATGTACGGGGCCTTATTCTGTAAACCAAGAGGACTGTGCTTTTATATAAAATATAGTTTATTGTCTTAAATGTCCGTCTGTCTTGATCTTTTGTATTAAGTTTTAGCTTCTTCAAACACAGGGTGGGGCAAGGTAGGTGTGCAAGTGTGAGTATGCGAAACACAGTTTGTTCTTGTATGATTATTTATTAAGTATTGTGTTATTTCCCACTCGGCCGCGCGCCTGCTTTTCCCCTCGCTGAGGGACGGGACAGCCCTGTCGCCGTCGGACTCCTCCAGCCCCTACTCTGTTGGTGTAACGTAGGGTGTTCGTTTATAGTATAATTTCCATGATGCTTTTACCTTTTAAAAATCATACCTACTCTGTTGACATTATTAAAACAGTTCATTTAAAAGCTGCGTTTTGGGGGCTGTGTCTCTCACGGCTGTTTCTGATATTCACTGTCGTCTTCGTTAGGTGCGTTTTTCCGGTTCGCCAAGGTAAACGCTCGGCGCGCTTTCGGAGCCGCGCGTCCGCGGGGGCCCTCGTCTCGCCTGACAGGTGGCTGACCTGAGGCCGGGTGTGAGGTTCCGGGGGCAGGGCCCCGCAACCCCCGAGCTGGGCCGCGCATCTCCTGGGGCCTGCCGGGGGCGAGGTGGGCGCCGGTCTGGTTTTCCGCCCTCGTGATACCTGCCGGTTTTCTCCGGGGCTCTTAGGATGAATCCAGGGAAGGGCCCGTTTCTTCCTTCCCCACAGCCCCTGGCGAGCCCTTTCCACGACGGGGTGCCCTGCCCTCCAGGTGCCCCCCCACTGCAGGGGTGGGCGCAGTGCATGCTCCTGGGACCCCCGCCCCCCTTTAATCCCTGGGCAGGAGGAGAATGGGCCCCCAGCTCTGCCTGCACCTGCCCTGCGATTCAGCTTCCGAGCCCCTCATGAGGTCGCCCCGCTCTTCTCGACGCCGTTTTCCAGCAACTGGACATATTTGTTCTTGAGCATTTAGGCTCCAGTCCATGTTTGCAAAAAAAATAAAAAAGGTCCCCAGGAGAAGCCTCGGAAGGGGTATCGGGTGCGCGACCGTTTCACGGTGAAATGGGCTGGTGGCCGTCTCAAGGGCTCGTGCCTTTGCTCCCCAGACGCATTTGCCATCTCATCTGATGCCAGTTTCCACGTTGTCGGTCGGCAGGTCTCTTAAAAACGAGGACCCAAGGCCCAGCCCCTGGGCTGAACCGGTAAAGCCAGCAACAGGGAGAGGAACAGGCGTGATGTTCCTGAGGCTGCCCTGGGCGGAGAGGCCGCGGTTAGGACATGGGCCCTCGGTGGCCTTTAATCCTCGGAGGCCCTGATTGCCGTCCGGGGCGCGAGCAGCCCGGCCGTCGGTTATAAAATCATCGCAAATATGAGCACAATGAAAAACGGTGACAGGGGTCTGGCGACAGATTCCGTAAGGATCTGAGGAAGCAGACAGGCAGCGACTCTGTTTGGGGCTTGCTCCTGGAAAATTACCTTCTATGTCGGTGAGTCAAAAGGTTAAAGGCGTAAACAGGATTTACATACGGCCAGTTGTAGTGATTTTTCTGTTCTTTGACTTAACTGCTTCGTGACCTTATAAAAAAACCAACCTGCAGGAGGGGGCCAGGGACAGAGACCTCCTGAGACCTAAGAGCTGCACCGTCCGGCCGAGCGAGGCTCGTCGGCAAAACGTCCTTCCCATCGGGGGCCGGGGCCGAGCGCTCCCTCGGCAGCTGCAGCGGGTCTCTGCAGGGCCCCGGCCGGCGCCGTGGCGGGGAGCGATGATTGAGGGACGGGGGGAAGGGGTGAGAGTGATTCCGGACTTTATTTTGGCACCTCCCGGAGCTCGGTGTTACCGCAATTATTGGTTTTCTGAAATATGTCGCTATGCATTATTCTGATCAGATTACTCGCGTTGCACAATTCTCTGGTGAGTCGCGGGACAAGAGCACGAAATAAATCTCTCCCTGAAATTTAATCTCTGTGTCTGGACGCTGCTAAGGAGGACGCCCGGGCCCTGCGATAAGCAGCTGTAGATCTTCCCTCACGGAAAGGGGCCTGCTCCGGAACGGTCCGCGCGGAAGATCCGCGAGAGGCAGGTGAGCCCGCGGCCCGCGTGTTTGCCGGGAACCTGGTGTTGAAACGTGGCCCGTGTGACGAAACTCATTTCTGTGCTAAAAGCGCCACAGCAGATGGGGTTGGGCGGTTTACCCGAATCGCTGCCTTCTCGCCTCCGAGAAGCTCCTGGTCGAATGCTTCTGAGAACCTTTCTCCCGGGCGAGGGGTGGCCGAGCCCGCAGGGCCGTCCCCTGTCCCTTGTAATTCTCCGCCTTTTCCTTTGCGGCTCCGTCAGGGTCCCCTCATTGAAAGGGGGAGAAACGGGTCCGTCTTTAGCTGTAGAATTTCTCCCAGGGGTGCGGAGTTTGCCAAGCAGGAAACCGCGAGCCACTGTGTCCTGTACTGAAAAGTGACCCTGCCTCCTGTCCCGAGCTGGGGCACGGTGACTTTGAACATGAGTGACGGTGGGGAGAAATCCGACCCCCTGTAAAAATAGGACCCACGTGCACAGCGAAGGCCCCTCGGAAGAGGGCTTCCTAAGTGCCTCTCTTACAATAGAGAAAACTGCCAGGGGGACACGCATCCGTCAGCCCCGGGCGAGCCCGGGGGCCCCTTGTTTATGAGGAAACATCGCATCTTGAAGTCATTTTTTCCTTTCTTTCCAGCAATCCCATTGTCAGACGCGCCCGCCCTCCCGATCTGGGCGTGGACCTTGGAACAGACTCACATCCTGGGGAAGTGTCCAGGAAATGTTTATTCTTTATTTCAAAATTAGTCTTTTTTTTTTTTTTTTTTAAAAAACAACAACATTATCACAGAAAGATGTGCCCATTATTAAAGGAAGCAAAGAGTAGAAAATATGTGAAATTCAAAGTGACCCGCCCCGGCCCACCCCCAGCCCATTTCCCACTTGTCCGGGCTCCCGTCCCCCGAGGCCCAGGCCCTGGCGGGGCCTCCCTCCCGCAGGCACGCGCTGGGCACGTACACAGAGGCACCTCGGTTTGTAGGCCGGGGGCCTCGCTTTCCCCCCGCCATACCCTGCACAGTTTTCATCTCTGTGCATGAACTCAAGCTGGTGAGCACGAATCCTGCGCAGCCTTCCCGAGCATAGGCCTTCAGCTTGCTCTCAGGGAGCAGGCACTGAAGTTGTTTCCAGTTTTCCATGATCACAAACAGAAGGAAGGCAGGAGAAAGGGTGCAGGTCAGAGCGTGAGCTCCCATCGGAGGGACTCAGCTCAGTCCCCAGCTTGACCTCCCGTCGGCTCCGCTCCCTACCCTCTCGGGAACGGTGTGCCCGCCTTGAAAACTGGAGTTAAACTGCGTCACGCAGCTGGAGAGAGAGAATGAAAATAACGCACAGGGTGCCAAGGCCCGGGGCTTTGCACGCAGGCAGCGTTCTCTGTATTTTACCTGGAATAACACACCTGTGAGTGTGTGCGAGGGGGGGGGAGGGAGAGAATCTGTGCATCGTAAGACCAAGCCTCCAGTGCCGAGTTCCTCGGGCTCACAGCATCGGTGCACCTTAGTTGTGAGCAAAACTGAACGTGACCCTTCCCGAAGCCGCCGGGTCACGCCACCCGGCGCTCCGGCCCTGCTGCCAGGACTGGGTGCGCGTAGGGGGTGAACCTCTGCAGGTCCCTAAGGGAAAGCGGTCCGTTTTCTTCCGTTTGCGCTTCTACGTGGGGCTGTGTCGCGTCTTTGCTGCGTTTCTCCTCTAAGCCGCCCGCGATATTCCGCATGTTTTCCTGAGGTCGATGTAAGTAAACAAGACCCGCAAGAGGGGTTATTTTTTTTCCACAGTCTCGAAACCTCCCTCCACCTGTGACAGGCGCTGTAAGCATTTCCCCCGATTTTCACTCGAAACTCTGCTTTCCAAAAATGTACAAGGTTTATTTAGTCAGGGTTATCGGTCCGCTTCTTTATTTTATCAGGGAAAAAAACCCTTGGATTTTACAGACTTTCTGTAGGACGTCTGTTGACCACGTTTTCTCGGTGATCTGCGGGCACGGGAACCGCATTAGCAGGTTTCCTTGTGCCGGGTCGTCTGCAGCACGGCGGTTGAAGTCGGCCTGTTCGTTCTTCGTTTCTGCAACAGAGCATTTCCTGAGCTTCGCCCCTGTGCCGCCCTGGGCGACAGGATGAGCCAAGGAAAGCACCTGCCCTCGCGGAGCTTACGTTTGCCTGCGTGCGACAGGCGGGAGACGGTGAATAAGCGGGTATTTCACAGCCGGGGGGTAGAGAGCGCGTTGAAGGAAGCGGAGGGGAGGCCGTGGGGGCCTCCGGGGCTGAACGCCTCCAGGCTCCGAGCTCTGAATCTGCACCACTTATCAGTGTTCTTGTCGGCACACTTTTGTTTGCAACCTTTCTGGGTAACCTTTGAAAGATGTTTTTATAGCGCATACAGCCGAATTTGAGTGTAATACAAAATAACTTCTTAGTAAGCGAATGTATCCAATTTACATCATTAGGATAGATGTATTTTTAGAAGTTGTTTTGTATGATTTTATGTTATTGTTTCCATTTTTAATGTTTCCTGTGTTTTCTGTTTTCTGCTTGCACAATCTGAGTGTGAGAGAGAGAGAGAGAGAGAGAACTGCAGAGGAGAGAGAGCCCGTCTCACATTAGGGGAGATTACATTTCATTTTAGTCCTTCTAGTGTTCGCTTCTGTAACTTGGGGAGAATTGCTTGCATTTCAGTTTTTTATTTGATCAAGTTCACATAGTATCGATCTGCCCCAACCGTGCAAGATGTGGAAACACAGGGCGTGGCCTTCGATACTTTCTCTCCCCTCCCCTCTCTGGATTTTTGTTATTTATGTCGCAATATTAATATTGTTGATTAAATAAAAACACATTTCCTTTCGGTTTGCTTCCCGCCATTCCTGCAGCGGCTTCATCGCGATTCCGCCGCCAGCAGGCCCAGCGCCCCCGGCAGGTCACTCGGCGGGTCCCCGACCTCTTCGCCCGTGTCTGTGACGGGCTCGTGTTTGCTGCTGGGAGACCTGAGTTCTCGTCACCATGGACACAAACAAATTGGCTGCGTATAAAATCGTAGAGTCGGGCTTCCTTCCCCAAAACTTTGGGAAAGTGTTTCTCAAAGTGTGATTTTTTTTGGAGCCCCCGCCTCAGAACGGCCAGGTCCCCGCTTCCCAGCATCTCCGTCCCGGGGAGTCAGGGGTTCCGAGCGTGGCGGGGGCTCGGCCGTTCCCCGGGCGGCCAGGCCACCCCTCGGAGCTGACAAAAGTGTGTGATAACCGCGGGGAAAGGGGGGCAGGGTGACGGGGAGACGTGACTCTGGGCGGTGAACACGCCATACAATATACAGATGATGGATTATAGAATGCTACGCCCGAAGCCTATATAACTTTATTAACCAATGTCACCCCAATAAATTCAATAAAAAAAAATGAGCCGGAGCCGCCTGCACCGTTCCACGAGCGCCTGGCTCTGAGCCATGCGAGTGGACCTCACCACAGCCAGGATTCACCTCTGTGAGTGGTTTCCTCGCCTGGCTTGCTGTTCCTTAAAAAACCCTTAAAGGCTTTTAACGTTTCTTGAACTTCGGTCACTTCTGGACGCATCTTGGCGTTTACAGGCTCGTATCACTTCTCTCCCTGAATTTGGGGACTGGGTCTTTTCTTTAGATGAGGGAAGTGATCCTGCCACCGGAGCTCGGGGTGACGTCACGCCCTGCCCCTGGTGCCGGCCACGCTCTGCCCCCCACGCTGGCCTATTTTCCGTTTTCTTCGTGGTGTGGACGGTCTCTGGGCCTTGTCCTTGCCGCTTCTTTCTCTCGCCTCCACCGTGGGCTTTAGTGAGGTGGGGGCTTCCTCGCTGCTCACGTGGAAGGTCCTAGAACAGTGGCTCTGTGGTCAGGACTCAGGGATTCAAAGGCAGTTAGAATGAGCGAGTGAGCAAGGGGCGGGGTGTGTGACCGACACCCCAGCATCTCTGCTGACCCCGAGTCTGCTGGGGAGCCCGAGTCTCTCGTGTCTGTCCCCTCCTCCTTCGAGCCCTATTTCCCAGGTCATTCGGGGAATTCTCCACGGGCCTGTCCACGGGCCTGGACACTCGGCGTGGCCTTTTCGAGCTCCTGCTGCCTTAGTGGAGGTTTGCACGCCTGTCACAGTTTTGTGATCTTAAACTACCCCCCTGTTCTTTACTTTTATCTCTGTGCTGCGATGGTCTCTGTTTTCTCTCTTACGGTTCTCCTCTAAGCGATTTCTCCCTATCCCGTTTCCTCTTAAGTTTATCTTAGAATATAGAAAATCATCTACCTGGAAGATTTTCCCGTTTTCGGAGAAATTCTTTGAAAGCGTGTCCTTCGTGGGCCTGTTTCCTACGTTCCGTTTTCCCTGCGGTCGTTTCCCTGTTAGGCCTTTGCTGGAGAGGACTGCGCGTGCGCGGACGGGGGCCCCGTCGGGGCTGCTGTCTGCCCTGGGGCACCGTGAGGCCCTGGCCGGGTGGCGCAGCTGGCTAGAGCGTCATCTCGATACGCCAAGGTCGTGGGTTCAATCCCGGGTCAGGGCACATACAAGAAGCGGCCAATGACACATGACTAAGGGGAACGACAAGTCCACATTTCTCTCTCTCTCCCTCTCTATAAATAAATTAAAAAATTAAAAAAAACAGAACACTTTGGGACAACCATGGGAGTGAGCTCCGGAGCCCGTTACTGGTTCCTCCTCTGTTCTGCACCGCCCCCCCCGGGGCAGGTTTCCCTCGGCCTCCCTGTTCCTCTTGTTGGCGGGACCGTGAAGGGCTCGCAGTGCGTTCTCATAAGTCTTCTTGCCTTTTAACTACTGCTGGCTCATCTCGGGTAAGTAGCTGCACAAATCATTGCTGTTGTCCCTCTGTCCTGGATTCTATCTCAACTCCAGGCCCCTCCTCCAGGCCGGCCCCCAGTGCCGGCCGTGTCCCCAGAGGACCGGCCTTCAGCAGTGCCTGCTCCCGTTCCGCTCCTTCTCGGCGCTTCCGGACCCTCTGGCCTGTTGTGACACCTGCCCGCTGTTGGGCTCCGCGGAGAGATGCCGTGGCTCCGGGGCCCCTCACAGATGCGCTCATTTGTCTCTGGTACCCACGATCTGTTATCTGAGGTTGCGTGACTCCTGCTTTCGCTGAAGCTGGAGCTGGTTTTCCAACGTGTTTCTTCCTGGTGGGTTTCAGAGAAGAAAACCCCACTTCACCTAGTTTTACTGGAGCAACTTTGACAAAGCGGAGTGAAGTCTGTCGCCAGTTGGGTGGGTCCAGGGATGAAGCTATGCCCAGTTCAACTGCTCCTCTTGTAAGACCCGTATGTCCCTGGGTGGTTCTGACGTGATTTTGCTAAAATCAGAAGGAAGTTTCGCCGGCACGAGCATGGTGTGCGTAACGATTTGTTCTGAGTAACTCGCTGGTATCTCAGGACTCAGCAAATGCTGGTAATTTGTGAGTAACTGCTGGAGGCAGAGACAATGAACGTTTAATGGGCACCTACTCGGTGATGATGGCCTTGCATCTGCTACCCCTCAATTTAATCTCCGCGACAGCCCCACTAGCGGGTATTATCACCTCCATTCTGGGCCCCAGGAAACTCGCCGGAGGCCCGTTCCTGCCAGGCCTTGGTTCTGTGTACGCGCCGGTTCCACTGAAGGCCGCTGAGGACCGAGGTCCTCTGTGCTGAGATGAAAAGGCGGGGAGATCCTCCCCGGGTCCCCCGGAGGAGCGCAGCCCTGCTGACCGGCACCTTGACTTTAGCCCAGTGTCAGACTCGACCTACAAAGTGACACATTTGTGTTGTTTTGGACCATTAAATTTGTGTAAGTTTTCATAGAGAACAGAAAACCAATATGTAAGCAATCACCGTTTGAAGAAGCTGGGGTTGCGATGGGCTTGCCCGCCCCACGTCGGCATCTGGGACAGAGACTGGCTGAGACCTTCCCGGTGCTGGCCTGGGCCTGAGTCCTCCGGGGTTGGTCTCATGACTCACCCACCTCTGGGTGGGGACATCAATAGCACAGCCTTGGAAGGGGAGTTGTCAGCCCCATGGAGAAGATGGGGAAGGAACCAGGGCAGCTCATTGGGACTATTTAGTTGCCGATAAAATCACCCAAGAGCTGTGTGGGGGAGTTTGGCAAAGCATCAGCTGGGGGAGTCAGAAAACGCTCCCTTCAGTCCTCCGTTTGAAAGTCTGCGGGCATTTTCAAGTGTTCTCTGAGCATGGAGCCCATTTTCTTTAAATTCCTGACACAGTGGCAGAAGTGGATTAGAGATGCAGCTCTGCTTTTAAAGTTCCTTCTTGATGAGCTTATCATGATAGCAGCTCAGCTGAAGGAAAGTGCGTGAGCCCCCAGGCACACACACGCACACACACGCACACACACGCACACACACACACAGAGCACACATGCACAGCACACATGTGCACAAAATTCTCACTATGTGCTAGGTGAGTGCTAATCAAGTCACATGTGTCATCTCATTTCATCCATAAAATTGTCTAAAAGAGACCGTCTGACAGTGCCCATGTTACAGATGAGAAAGCAGGGTCAGTCTAAGGAAGGCCGTGTGGTTGGTGTGCTGCAGGCTGGGACTCAGCAGGAGCTCAGAGTGGTTGTGCGGACATGGCGACCAGATGGCTGGGTTTGCACCCTGACTCTGGTGCTTAACAGCTGCGTAACTGGGCGAATTTGTAACCATGTTGTGTCTTAGTTTCTTCATGGAAAATGGATGCAATAATAATACCCACCTAGAGGGATTTTGTGCATTAAATGAGTCAATAGAAGTTAAGTACTTTGAACAATGCCTGGAACCTAGGACATCCCCATGAAATGCTGGCTGTTGTTACCTTGGGACCGATTCTTTCTGTAAATTGTCATGTCCATCAGTGACGTGGGTTAAATGTCCTAATGAACCATTAGCTTACGTTGGACAAAGCCTAGTTCAAATAAAACAAAATGAGAAAGAAATTAAATCAGTGGATAAATTTATATCATAATGATCCCTTCCTTTTTATTACTTAACATGGTTCTCACAATAACCTTGAAAAGTCAGTGGGGCAGCATTTTTGGATAAATTAGAAAAACTGAAGCTCAGAGAGCTAAAGTGACTTGACCATGGTAACAATTGCTGACCAGGAGATCTGCTTCCAGATCTAATAATGATTCTGCTTTATCATCCATCCATCCATCCTCCATCCTCCATCCTCCATCCTCCATCCTCCATCCACCCATCCATCATCCATCTATCCATCCATCCATCCATCCTCCATCCTTCATCCATTCATCCATCCATCATCCATCCTCCATCATCCATCCTCCATCATCCATCCTCCATCATCCATCCATCCATCCATCCATCCATCCATCCATCCATCCATCCATCATCATTCTTTACTCAGAATGAGCAAGAGAATGCAGAGATCAAATATTTAAAAAATAAGTGAGGAAATGAATGTATTTACTGCGTATTGGCTCAGAGAATTCTTCCATATAGGATTTTAATGATAAGTAGGTTTTCTCCTCCTGGGCTCATCTTTATCTTTAATTTGTCTGTGACTTTGGTTACTCCCAGATATTCTTCTTGAACTTATTTGGGAAGCACATATGTTTAAATGTAATATTATGAGGACTTCCTGCTTACCACTGATGGTGTGAAAATAGATTTTAGTATGTAAAGAACTTGAGAAATATTTTAATTGTTATACTTGTTTAATTGAGGAAAACATGTATAAAGAGTTATCTGACCAGTGGTGTTTTTGCAGTTGTCCGTTGGAATGAGGCAAACGTGGGTGTACGCAGGTCTCAGCCCTCCATCTGACGGCGCAGATGCAGAATGGATGCTGTGGACCTGACACCTGCCCCTGAAGTGTACGCAGGGAAGCCCCAGGGAGGGGCAGGGGCTGGAGTGCGGAGCAAAGCAAAGCTGTTGGACTGGCAGTCACGGGAAGATAAGGCCACAGGCGCTCACCACAGACGACTCACTCCTGGTTCATGCGGATGCTTCGCCGCCTTTGCTTGAAAAAGTCCTC
Organism: Miniopterus natalensis; assembly: GCF_054644295.1. NCBI lineage: Eukaryota > Metazoa > Chordata > Mammalia > Chiroptera > Miniopteridae > Miniopterus > Miniopterus natalensis. The sequence continues at coordinate 55,598,743 of NC_142094.1, forward strand.
ACTCTATTTGGGTTTCAAGAGCTTTCTGGAAGAAATCTCCAAACTGTGAGATCGCATGCATGATTGCAGCCAGCTTTGCAATTAGCATATCTTGCAGACATATTAGCTCATTTGAACAACCTACACTCCTCCCGAGAAGGCGGCTAAGCTGACACCAGCGCTCTCCACACAGGACAGGAGAAGGTGGAGCCGGGGGGGCTGGAGGGGCTCCTGCCCCGCGGGCCGAGTGGGATCCTTCCCTCATTTAGATGACCTGGTGATGAACTCGTCTGAAGAACCCACTGAAATATTTTGAACGTATGAAGACACCCTTGAGAGGCTCGATAACAGGAATTCGTGAGTGTTTCCCCACCCTGATGGGAGTGTTGAGTGGACAAAGAACACACTCTGAGCACCTCCTGGATGTGGTGAAATCTTCACTCAGAAGAGCGGACTCTGGAGGCTGCACCTTAAACCCAGTTACTTACATCATTTTGTTAAGAATTCATTGTGTCCAAGGTCACCCAAGTGAGGTGGCTAAATATTTCTGAGAATGTGAAAATGTGGATCGCCGTTCTTGGTGCTTATATCCCGACGGAATCACCCAGAAGACAGCACATCTTGAAGCCGGGGTTCACAAAGTGGGGTCCCCAGGCCTGAGAACTTACTAGAAGGGTGGATTTGCAGGCCTCGCTCCAGGCCTCCCGAACCAGAAACGGGTCTGGGGTGCCCGCCCGCCTCTGCCGGTTTCCACCGGCGCTCTGGGGGCTGCCGCACTGAGCACCCCGGAGAGGCGATAGCCCTTCGTTCGTGTCTGATCGTGGAGAAGTCCGCCCTTCCCATGGAGAAGCTCATTTTCAAGTATGTGTTTTAGGCAAATTAATTAGAAGTATCGTTACCTGTATTTCATATTTTAAATTTAATCTTATAAAAATGTAGCCCAGCTGTTCTATTTTCATTATGTTCATCCTACAGACACCTTCTGTTGGTGGCAAGTGAGCTTTAGGGTTTCGTTAAGGGTAGAAATAATGATAACTTTTATTCAAGAAAAAGGAATATTTTTAAAATGAAAATTATAGGTCGGGTTAGGTTATAGTGGTAGAGGTGGTAGTGTCTGTCTTCCTGCCTTTAGTAGTTTCTATAGTGAACATCTTGCCTTTGTCATCAGAAAACAACACATGCTCTAAATATAAGTCAATCAATGGACCCAAAATGTGCTGGGTGGGGGGGTGGGGGAGAGATCGGAACTGACGGAAAGCGATGCTCCTACCTATTTCCGTTTTTTCAATGAGTATTTGCTTGAGTTACTAATGGCATTTCAGGGCGGAAAAATGCAACGTGCGACTCTCTAGTACTATGATCCCCTTCCCAGCGTTGCTGGAAACGAGCATTCTAACAGCTGTATTGACGCAGAGGATTTAAAAATGTCACTTATTTCCTTTGAAACTCACAGACAGTAAAATTATTTCCTGTGGTGGTCAATTCTGAGAGTCTTGACAGATGCTTAGAGTTCTGTACCCACCACGGTTACGACACAGATCTGTTCCCTCTCTCCCCAAATCCGGGCACCACACCGGGGCAGTAAATCGCCTCCTCTCTCCCACCCCGGCCATCAGGGCTCTGTCCTCGGTCCCGGGAGTTCTGCCTTTCCCGGGATGTCACACAGACGGGATCTTGCGCGATGTGGCCTTCGGGTCTGGCTTCTCTCACACGTTGTTGATGGGTCAGTGGCCAGGTTCGTGTTGTTATAGGGACAGACCAGAGTTTGTTTGCCAGTTGGGCTGTTTCCAGTTTTGAGCAATTGTAACTAAAACTGTGCTAAGCTTTCGGGTACAGATTTGTGTGTGAACATAGATTTCATTTTCGGGGGTAAAAACCTAGCATTGGGGTCGCTGGGTTACATGGGAAGTGTGTGTTTAACTTATAAAAAGCTGCCAATCTGTTCTCCAAAGACACTGTGCCATCCTGCGTTCCCACCAGCCGTGAGCGAGTTCCCGGGGATCCCGGCACCCCTCGTTCTCGCCGGCACGGTATTGCCAGCCTTTGTCCCCCCGCTGCTTCCAGGATACGGGTTCCCAGCCCCATCAGCCCGAAGCATGTGATCCTGTAATTCTGCGTCCGGGTTAAGGAAGGTGAAACAGAAGCCAAGCCAACATTCTCATTAATATCACGGGAGTTGAGAGTGCGGCTCACCCGCTGGTCCTGGGTGGCCTTGTCCTCTCCTGTTCTAGCAGGAACGTCCCAGGTCCTGGGGCCCTCGATCCACCCCAGCAAATGGGGAGGCAGGTCAGATGTAATCCTTTCCTGAGCTCCGCCCGCGCACAGGAGAGCCCTTGCCTTCCTTTTCCCGGGCAGAAGGGCTGCAGGTTATTCTGAAAGGCAGACAGTCCACGGAAGACACAGGGACCCGCGCCGGTGACGAGGTCTGGGCCCAACGCGGTGAAGACGTCGCTCATTTTCGAGTTGAATAAATATAGTTTATTCCCGGCCAAGCTGCTCTGTCATGCCGTCGGGGCCCATTAAAATGTGGATCGTCACCTGTCTGTGGCAGCTTTAACTTTTCCAGCTACTTTTTTCTAATATTTTAATGTGTGGCATTCGTAAATGCCTGCTCATGATGGCTCCTGTCTTCTCTGCCTGCCCTGCCTGCCCTATTTAGATTATTTTAGCAACTCTCCGCGCTCTGCCCCTCTGTGTGCCCTTGCACGGAGCAAGGAGGAACTGGGGTGTCAGAAGTAACCGGGCGTCGGGCCTTCAGCACTTTCTTGGGCAGAGGGTGGGATGGACCCTTGACCCCCAGGAGGTCCCCATGTCCCCACCCCAGTCTCTGTCTGTCCCAGTCTCATTCCCTCCCCCCAAATTAAATCTAAATCTACTTTTTGTTAATAAAATTGTAATTGTCTAAAGTTTTTTTCCTATTTCTTCATTCAGACACAGGCGGGGAATCAAGCAGCGGGCTGAGCTCTCCAGTCCCTCTCTGCGCCGTCTGCTAACTTGGGCGAAACTCGAAGCGGTACTCGGAGGTGGGAGACACTCGATGATCTTTTCAGTAAATACGGCAAAAAGGGGGGGAAAAGAACAATGCCTAATAGACCCAACTCCCGAGTCCGAGCAGACAGTTTAACCCTCGGGTCATCGTGTTTGTATTTCACTTATTGGATTGTTAATAGATTTTCTTCGTTTGTGCGAGACGTCGCAAATGATGTGCGGAGGCCGGCGGGTCCCTCCAGCGCGGGCACCCGGGGTCCACCTGTAAGGACGTGGCGTTAAAAGCTGCCCGAGTGGCTGCCTCCTGACAACATCCCAGCTGTAGACTAGCAATCGCAACCCTCGGGTGGCAGTTTTAATTATCGGCACCGGCGATACCATCAGCAAGTGTGTAATTACGTGTCAGTTTCCTGGCTGTTGGGTATGAAAAGTGGAACCAGCGAGATGATGATTGTGGAAGCGGTAGACTCATATTTAAACAATTTGGGATGTGTAACTGGCAGTGTCATTAGACAAAGAGAGCCTGACCCCAGCTGTCACTTCCTTTCCCTATGCAGATTCTGCTCCTGCGTCTGTCAAAAGAGCTCCAGGAGCTGCAGCGGGACGGAGGGGTGACATGATCCTCGGAGCGGAGAGGCCGCTCTCCTCCGCTCCACACGGGCGTCCCCGTCGCCTAAACAAACAGGGGTCCGAAGTGGCAAACAAGCCGAGACCGGTACAGGAGATTAGACGGACTTCCCCCGATGGATACGCAGACAGACACCCTAGCCTTGAAAAAATGGGACTATAATGCACTTCAAGAATAGGCGCTGTGCTAATTAGAGGGGTTTCTTTTTGAAGAAGAAAACGAAATGATCCTTTTAGTGTTAGACTAAAATTTTGAGTCCAAGATTAAAAAAAAAAAAAAAAGTCGCGATCATTCTGCGAAGGGCTCGGTGTCAACACTGAGGAGTGTGTTTGGATGAAATTATTATACAGATTGAAACTTCAGTCTGGCTCAGGTTATAAGTTGTTACGGCCTCCAACGCTTTGAATTTAATTGAGAAAACTGCAGCGCGCCTGCCAAATCAACGAAGGCCGGGGTAGGGACGCGTGGCTTTCTAAGGAGGCCGGGCGGGGAGGGGAGGAACGCCGAGAGGGCCGCAAATGTAATTACCCAGCTCTGCACACTCCCGGGACGCGGCGGAAATGCCCATTTGAGCTCAAAAGACTCCGTTTACCTGGCCTGCAAAAAAAACCCCCCCCAAAAAAAACAAAAAAAAAAACACCAAAAGAGCTGGGGACCCAAGGGTTAAGTCTGCACACCTGCAAAAATGAACCCTGGAGGTTAAGGGTGGGGGTTAAACCAACAGGAGGAACTGTGAACACAAAGAAAAATGTTTCTTTAATTTTTAAAACGTTTTCATTTCTCACAATAAACTGAACTTGCAATTGCATACAAACAACATTATTCCATCCCCCAAAGACCCCGCAATGGGAAGCTTCGGAACGCAAACCGACTCTTGCGGCGGCGCTGTGGCCACAGAGGCACCTGGGCACTGCGACCTCCTGAAGGGCATCCGGTCACACCTGTCCTAGCGCATTTGAAAGTAAACACACGCTCAGGCACCCACGCGGGTGGGAGGCCCTTAAAGCAGGGTCAACTTCGCCTGTGTTTCTGGTTTCAAAGGCAGAGTTACTGGCTTTCTCACAGGCTAATGGAGGCTGTATTAATTGCCGTGGTGCGTTCGGATCTGAACGTAATAAAGAGGCACATATTGAATCCTCTAGGATTAATTTGTATTTTATCAGCTGCGAAAAGGGCAATTTTTTACATCTCTAGACTTGAGAGGTTGCCTTATTAGGCGTTCATTGGAAAACAAATCCTGCATATATTTTGTAGCAAGGTTTAAAAAAAAAAAATCATTTTCCCACCTCAAAAGGAGCCTCGTGCAACCAGGGAAGCAATTAGTCTTCATGTCCTGGACAAACAGCATTTTGGAATTTCCCCGCTTATAAATATTTGCATGGCTGGCTAAAGGAACGGCATGGTAGGAAACGGCATTCTGTTATATGTTTTATCAAGTTGAACATACGGGGGACTTACGGGGTTTCAGACCGTGTCGTGTGCCCGCTGTGTGAATTGTCAAGCTGTGTCAACAACTCCCGTTTTCTGATAGAGCATCGCTGGCTCCTTTGACAGGCTGTTGGGTTGGGGGGTGCAGCAGGACGTAGGAGGCAGAGTGTGGGTGCCCAGGAGCCCCCTCCCTTTGTCCTGCCCAGAGGCCCGTGGCCTTGTGGTTTCACCGCCACCTACCCCGGGCGTGGAGATGGCCCTGGGCGCTCTGTAGCTCAGGGAACTGGCGCCGTCTGAGACCAGCCCACTTTCTTATGTGTCAGCAAGAGGAAAACAAAGAAAAAGTGTTTCAATAAGCCCACGTGCACGGCCGTGCTTCCCTCCAGCAAAGGGACCTGTTCCAGGTATGCCACGTGGTCACTGAACTCAAGGGGCCCGCCGGTGAGAATCGTCCTTGGCCCTGTGCTTCCTCGAACGGGCTGTCCTGTGTCTGAAGGGGCCCTGGGGAGGGCAGTCCCGCCAACTCCTCCTGGGAGGCTGTCCTGCGGGCCGACGGGGCCCCCGCCGAGCGCGCTGTGAAGCGTTCCCAGGCTGTGGGCGTCGCCCTCGGTGTGGTGGACACTGAGCGTCCGCCGGGAGGCGCTCGCCAGCTCCCATGACTGGTTCTTCGGCTGCCGTGGATGGGTCCCCCTCTGCTCTGGCGCCTTCCACGGAGCAAGGGGTGCCCTCCCGCCCGTCCCACCTGCCCCCACCTCGCACCCTGCTCATCAGGGAGAAGAGCTGTCCCGGGAGCGCGGCCAGCGAGCCTGTTTGCAATTTTGAAAGCTCCTGCCCCGTAACTTTAAATTTCTCATGACTGCAGGTGCCTCTCATTTTTCACTAGAAATCCCTAATTTGGGAAGTTGCTTACATTCCCTGTATTCCGCTTTTGTGCCCATTTCAGCCCACTTTTCCCTTATAGACGACTTGGGGTGGCGGAGCCGTTTTCAACGCCCCCCCCCCCCCCCGCCTCTCAGTTTCCTTCTGCGCTGAAAAGTTTTCATCTGCACACGGAGGCTGCTCCTTGCGACCCTCCCAGGGAGCCCGGCCGCGTCCCCCGACTCCCTTCCCCTGGAAGCTCCAGGGGCCTTTGACTAATGAGGTGACCTTAAGGGAAGTCCTCGCCTGGATGCCGGCATGACAGGCCACGCTGGTGACAAGTGTGAATTGCACGCAGAGCAAATGGTCTCAAACAGTTGCTTCGGATGTCACTGCTTTGCCAGGAAGCCTGTCCTGCTCAGGCTCGGGCCCCAAATAATTTATGTTATCATACATTAGCAGGGCCGGGGCGAGGTGTTAACCGCCCGTTTTCACTTGTCACCGGGCGGCTAATAGTCACGAAACGGGGATGATTTTAGGCCGAGGTACTTTACAGTCCTTTGTGAAGAAAACGCAGGTCGAGGATGATTGAATCTAAGTGCGGCATCTTCGATGCAAATCCCAACCCAGCTATAGGATGACGCACCTGCCGTATTTGACCCATTGGTTCCCTGGAAGATTCTCCGTGAAATGAAAAATGTAAAGGTAAAACCAATGACAAAGAAAGAAAGAAAAACCCCGAACCAAACGGTTCTCCTACAAACCCTAGACTTGCTCGGAGCTCCTACCCTTAGCCCTGGATGCCTGGCCAGCAATGGCAGCCCCTCGGGGGGCTCCTCTCTCGTTTCCGTTTCCGCCACCCTGGCCTCCATCTGCACCCCCAACTCCTCTGGGGCTCCGGGCCTGTCGTTCCCAGGAACGAGGCCCTTCCTGAACGCGGCACCCAGGCTCCAGCAGGAGCCAGAAGGGTGCCCAGGAGCAAGGTGGCTCTGAGCCCCGGTGACTAGGAACTGTGGGGACCCCGCCCTCCCGGGCCGCCCTGGAAGCCTGCGACCCAGAGCCAACTGCTGAAGGTCCCATTGGCTGTTGTAACACCTTCAAGACCGTCCTCCAGCTGGGAAGCTGGCACAGTTACGATGCGTTTTGTTCATTTCATTTCACCCCCTACGTTAATATTCTCGGGGTGTAATAACTCAGCGGATCGGAGCGGCCCAGCTGGTCGCCGTGGAATCTCCGGGGCTCTGTGGACTTCCTCAGTAAATTCCACGACTTAGTCCGCAAATTCCACAGCCGGTGGAGAATGTTACCAGCGATGTCACCAGAATGTCACTGCTGATCTGAAAAACGTCACCTGTGTCAACCACTGGAAGCTCCCTGAGAACAGCCAGCCGGGAAGGTGGCAGCTTTACCACAGCCGTGGGCCCCCCGGGGTAGGAAACATGCATTTAACTGTGAGATACTGGACCAGCTTTGGGACGAAAGCCCGTCATGCGAGGTACAGTCGGCCACAGGACTGCATAGTGTAGACTTGCCTAATCTTTTTTATTTCTGCATCAAACAAGATATTAAGCAGCTGGTTGGCTTAATGGACGGCGCGAGGCTGGCTCACTCCGCGATGAGCAGTGTTGTCTTTATGACCGGGGTTTAGCTCAGCACCCCGAGTGCATCCTCAGAGGACAGAGACCGATGGAGGGGCCCACTGCCGGGTCAGGTGGGAGAGCAACACATCTTCAACACTAGACTCTATGATTTTAGCCAACATTTTAGCATACGAAGTAATTACACACCAAAGTGACCCTGGAGCCCGGCCGGTGTGGCTCAGTTGGTTGAACGTTGCCCCGCGCACCCAGGGGTCCCTGGCTCCATTCCCGGACAGGGCGCATGCCTGGGTTTCGGGTTGGGTCCCTAGCAGGAGGCAGCCGAGCAATGTTTCTCTCTCATCGATGTTTCTCTCTCTCCCTGTCCCTTCCTTTCTCTCTACAGTTAATAATAAAAACATATTTTTAAAAAGTGACACCGGAAACACACTTCCTAAGCATACAGCTATGGTATTTTTGTGGCAAGTGTAATATTTAGAGAGAAATGTTCTTTCCCCAAACTTTCCAGTTTGTAAGCAAATAGAGTACTTGTTTTCTTAGAAATCACACCCTCAGTGTTGCTGGAAGTTGTCTTCAAGTGGACGTAATTTATGACAGCTTTGCAATCTATTTTAATAGTTTGTTGTTGTTGTTGTTGACAAAATAAATTCATGCTCCTCACAGAAAATTCCCCGAGTATGAACAAGCCTGAGGACCGGCAGGGGCCCCCGGCCTCCCCCCCAAAGCTCTCCAGCAAAAGCCTGTGTTTTTGACTCATGATAAGATTTTAAAGTTTCGAAACACAGTATCTCAGACTAGTACAGTGTTGCTTCTCTCATCCTAAGCCATTTGTAACCTCATTTTAAAAGCTTTCCGTACTGACTGATGCAGCGCCCAGGGCTTGCTGGGGGCACCCCGTCCGCCGCCCGGGACGGGCACCCAGAGGCCGGAGGAAGCCCCCTGGGCACCGCCGCTGCCTCTCGTTCCGTCAGGAGCCCGCCTCTGCTCAGCCGCGTTTAGCGCCGGCGTCTCGGGACGAGGGGAAGCCAGGCCGCCCGCTGGAGAGCGGGCACGGAGCGGGGCAGGGTGGGCCTGAGGTTGGCAGCAGGGGGACTGAGTGTCTGAGCCCAACAGAGGGAGCCTCCCCCAGAGTCCACGCCCGGTGGCATCACGGCCTTTAGTCCACCAAGGGGTCAGCGAGCCTGCCTCTCGACCCCAGGCCCGCCCCTGCGCGGATGAGGTTCGCCTTCCTTGTGTGCCGCTCGGTCTCCGGTAAGCCTGGAAGACGTGTCTGGTCACGGCCACGGCCACGGCCACGGCCACGGCCACGGCTGTGGTGCCACAGCTTGGTTTAGACCTGAGCCACTACGGGTCAGCAAGAGTGGGGGAGGCGTGTGGACCGTGTCCCGCGTTGCAGGGCACTGAGCGGGCCCGGCCTTGGCACCACGTGCACACCAGGGCATCGGGCCACGCGGGAGGGGACAGGATGGGGGGACAGGTGCAGGGGACGCAACCCAACGGAGGCGGCAGTTGCAAAGCGAGCCCCAGAGGACAGGGGCAGGGACCGGGGGGTAACCTGAAGAGACGGAAGCTGAAAGGCAGACACGGGAAGGGCTCAGGAGCAAACGGAAGGGCTGTGTGTGGCGGTGTGTGTGCTAAAGGAATTTTTTCATGAAATAATGATTTATTAAGAAAATTAGATGCTGCTCTCACGATTTCTTCAAATCCACGAAGGGCGTATCTAATTCTTCTGCAATAACTGTGCTGTGAAGAGGTGTCTATTGAAAACGGCCTGTGCTCCGTCTCCGCCTCCGTCTCCGCCTCCGTCTCCGTCTCCGCCTCGTTGGCGTCTCCTTCCTTCGGACCCGGCTGCCCACCCGAGCCCGGCGGCGCACACGCAGTGGCCTCAAGAACACGTGTCGCACGCTCGGGTCCGCTGCTCTGGGTCCCAAGTTCAGTCTCCTCCGAAGGATAGATCAGCTCTACCTGGTGGGACTGGGCCACGTGTGCCTCCAGGAGTGTCCTTGAGAGTCCCACCCGGTACAGGTGGTTTCGTCACCTACAGAAGTTTACTTGTCCAGCCTGCCTGGTCCCAGTCCCTCGCCCAGCACGTCCGTCCGTAAGGCGTTCGTCCCTCCGGCACCGCGGCCCGCGGGGCTCTGGTTTTAACTCGGCGGTTGACCCGGATATCGGGTCGGCAGCCGCTCATGTCTTCGTCACGCTTGATGGGTGAGCCCTGAGGACCCAGCACCCCTAGGGCGTCTCCATCTGTTTGGGGGAAGGTTCGGGATAAACCCAACTGAGCCGTCTTCCTAATGTTAACCCCAAATCTGGATGACGCTGGTGTCCCCAAAACTGCACCATTTAATCTCCGCGGTGCCCCTCCCGTGACAGTGCCAACCATGCCACGTCTTCTGCCCAGTGTGGGGTGACCTCCGCCCATTTCCCCCTCACTCCACACTCGTCCATATGCTGCTGTTCGCTGAACGGCCTGCAGCAGATTTTGGGAAATTCAATGGGAATTTAATGCGCTCCGAGGGCTGGGGCGAGCTCTACAGTCAGCATCCCTGCCGGTTCCGAAAACCTGGACTCTGGGTTGGTTGTGTTCCCCGTCTCCAAAGAGCCAACACTCGCCCCCCGCCAAACCCCCTTGAACTCCCATCTTCCTCACGCCCTCCCCTTAATTCAGCCTTGAACCGCCGCTATCGATCGTTCTGCTAAGATCTGATTTACTTTTGATTTCATTTCGTATGAACATAAATTTGATAAACTGTCAGGAGAGGTAACACCTTTGTTATTTACAGGTAACTTCTCCCCTAGTCTGCTTGAGAAAGAAATACGTTTTGTTTTTGTTTTACGTTTGTGGTTATCGCTGTAAATCGAGCTGGCGATTTGAGAAAAGCAGGTGAGTTCATTATCGGATCACTGAAGAGTCTGTGGGATTGTGAAAGAAGCTGGTGTGAGAGGGAAATGCTCAGAAAGGGCGGCCTCCGGCCAGGACCGCTTTGGTTGGGGGTGACTGAGTCTCCGCTTATAACTCTTCGTGTGGAAGCAGGAACTGAGAGGTCAAGGAACTTGGCTGGATCAGAGATGGAACCTCGGTCATTGGAAAGCTGTTCCTTTTCTGTGTTCTTCCATTTGGCTTAATTTTCAGGCAGTTCTCCCCCTCCCTCCCCCCATTTAACAGAACATATGGCCACTCCTACAACTGTCAGGGGCTGGTCACCCTAGAAAGAGTAGCGCTAACGTCCCAGAGACAGTTCTGCCTGGCCCCTTGGGTGCCACGGTGATCGCAGGACCAGTCATGAGGCTGGGAGTTGTCCGGAGGCCTCAGTCGAGGTCACACCTGTGCTTGGGGGTGGGGTGGGGAAGAATCGGCCTTAGGGTCACCCCATGGAATAGATCCCACGAGAACGAAGGGTTCTGTTCTCAGAAGAAGGGCTGGTGGGAAAACCCCTGCACAGAAGACCCCAGACACCGCGGACCAGGAGGGAGGCGCCTTGCAGAGGCCCAGGCAGCTAGGAGGTCCCAGCTCTGCCTGTTCCCACGCGACGTGGACAGACTCCAAGGCCCCGAGTTGGAACCCCGGCCGTGCCTGTGACTGGATCAGAACCCGGTTTCTCTGAGTTCTGAAGACAATTGGTTGGGTCATAAAACACTTCACCTCGGCCAGTGACACTCACTCATTAGCCCCTCGCGCGATCCAGTCGATAAACGATGGGATCTGTTACATCAGCTCCTGAGATGGCCGCGTTTCGTCCCGTAAGAGCGGGGCGGCGAGCGGTTCCACCTGCCCTTGCGCACTGAGCGCGCCCAGCTGCCACCTGGCCGGCGCCCGCCTCGGGCCGGCTGCACGTCACCTGAGCCTCAGGTCAAAGCTTCCTTAGCGACGCTGTGAATTTTCTCGGTTCACGGATGTTCGCCGAGCCCACTGCTTTCCGGGTGCCACACCTGTGCATGTGACACATGCACAAACACGCAGACCCGTGCGCATGTGCGCTGGCGGATTCTAAATACTGGACAAAGCTTATGTCTTCCTAGCATTTCTTTTGTTTTCAAAATTCTGCAACGCTATGTTTTTTTCCGCCTTTTATACAGAAGAGCTGGGTTTCCCTTCCCTGCCCGAGAGCTGGATTAATAGTTAATGAAAGCTTCAGAGGAGGAACAAAGTCTGCGGGGTGATCAGAGATTAGTCTTTTAAAACACAGCTAAATACTCTGTCCTGCTGTAGCTGCTCACTGGCCCCTGCTGGGCCTCCTGCAGAGCCCCCTGGTTATAGCCCAGATCCCGCGCGTTAGAGCTCAGATCCTGGGTCCCGCCCTGGGCAGCTGAGCCCAGGTTCCTGGTGGCCCGGTGGAGGCGGGTGGTGCTCAGGGTGGGCAGCCTCCGGTGATGAGCCTTCTGCGGACCGGCCGGCGGCCGGGGCTCTGACTCTCAGGGTCCCTGCTTCCCTTCCTCCCGTGAGAAGGGCAACCTGGGCCATGAAAACTTTCCAGTGGAAACTTGGGAAGAACATGGACCCGCCAGGGAAGGAACCCCAGTGTCCTCCTAGCAAAGCGCACGTGGTCAGATGCCACGTGAACAGGGCCGTGAACCTGCAACCTGAAATGAACTTGCAGGATTGTGGGCTGGAGGGGCATGGCGCCTCTAGTAGCTGTTGGGGAGCGTGGGGGTGGCCTTCACCCGTGGACAGCTGGAGACCTGGCCTGCAGAGAACACCTGTCAGTTTCCAGGCAGCTGGGCCCAGGAGCAGCAGGAGGTGTCTCTCCTTTCCCCCTGTGACCCCCAGATGTGAAGAAAGCGAGGACCCCGTCTTGCCAGGGAGCTGGTGGTGGGGAAGGGATGCCAGGGCAGCTCCACGGAGGGTGCAACTACATTGGTTGAAAGCAAGAGAAACCAGCTCCTGCCCTTTTAAGCAGAGAGGGAATTTCCTGGTAGGCCTTGTTAACCCAGAACACTAGAAACAGGGCACCCCGGGGTGCTCTCCCAGCCAGGGCCTCCTGCATGGTGCAGACACCACTAATCAGGGGACGACTCCAAGCTTCTAGTTCAGACCCTGGGAAAGGGTGGACTTTGTCCCCTGAGGAGGAGACACTGCTTCTGAAGTTGTCCGGGTGCTGCTGGGAAGGGTCCCGGGTGGTGGGCAGGCACCTCCAAGCGCCCCCCAGGTCCCCTCTGAAATGACTTTCCCAGGTCCCTCCGGCCAGGACTACTCTCCCCGAATGCTCTGTGGTATGTTCCCTTGCATGTTGCGTCCGACTCACTCTAAGGATGCCCTTGAGTCCAGAGGGACAGAGCTGTGGCCCCATCAGCACGCCGAGTGTTTATGTCCCTGGCGCTGGCGGAGAGCCCTGGGCCGCCATGTGCTGCGTCTGCCCGACCTGAGGGGCCGCCCTCTATCTGGGCTTTGTCACCATCAGGCTGATAGTGCCGGAGACGCCCAGCCATGGCCTGGGAGCCCGAGCAGGCCGGTGGGCCCCGGGTGGAGTGACTTCCAGCGTCTCTCCTCCAGGCTGCGCCCTCCAGGCAGGCTGCTTCTACCTGTCAGTTTCCGAACAGTTACCACAGTTCAAGGAGCAAAACGCGCCACCAGGGGCTGTGGCTTTGGGCGGGTCGTGGCTTTCTCTGTGTCCTGCTCTCTGAAATGAGCCGTGTCCCACGGGGAGGCGCAGGCGCTGGGCTCCCTGCTCGCTCATCCTTGGCCTCCCAGCGCCTCCCGTCCGGCTCTGTGGGCAGTTGGACGGATTGAAGGAAGCAGAAACCTAAGGGATTATCAAGCACTCTGGTCCCGCAGGAAAAGAAGAGACGGGAAACTTTGTTTATGAGCAAAAACGAACCTCATTGACCTGCACCCGGTGATGCAGCCGCAGGACACTCAGGGAACATGGTCTCGGGATGCAGACGAACATGAACCGGCGTCACCTACCCCACGTCGGATCTTCATCTAAAATACGCTTCAGAAGGCCGGGCGCGTGCCAACGGGCTGCAGAGCAAGACGGTCTTACATCGCTGGCCTCCATTTGAACTTACAAATATTTTTAATTTTGAAACTATTTAAGCCAGTACCGCTCATAAATGAAGTTACGACATTTTGACAGAATAGAGAAGTCGCCGAGCAGGACAAATATTTTCATAATGGTTTTGCTTTTTTCTCCCCCCCCTCCACCCCTTCATTCCTTTAAGTATCAAGTCATAATATTTTTAATGTTTTTGTAAACATGAGATGTTTTAACGCTTGAAAAATTGTATCTCATAAATAAGCTTTATTATCTGTCAAAGCGGATGAAAATACAACTTTACATTTCTGTTTTAAAGTAATTTTAGTGCCTATTAGCTATAAAGTAACAGTTATATATAATTTAGAGTGTGTAGTCACTCGAAAGAACTTGACACTTTCACACAAACAGAACCGTAATCATAGTCTTGGGATTTCCCTGGAAGTATGCACCAGTACAGGATATTAAAATAACTTATGGTGCACTGTAATTCTTGTTTTGTATTTGTCCAAGTAGTTGAGGAGCAGGCTGTAAAGTAGTAAAATAAAAACCTACGCTCCAGCTCCAGCTGAGCTGCATTCTTCACGCGACAGTCATCCCTTCAAATTAAGTGTGATTAACCTGGTTGACATTTCTGGGTGTCATCTTTGACTTTTCACTTCTTCCTAATATATTCTGTTTACGTGGCCGATCCTACCGGCTTGTCGTTGGAGACCCTGTCATCGCTTCTGCAAGACAAAGATGCCGCGGGCGTGGAGTAGGGGTGCCGCCCAGGGCTCGCGGAGCAAATCGCCTGATGGTTTTAAGGGGGTGTGGGCAGAGGAGACGATTCTGCTCTGGCGACAAGAAACACGGGGACGCAGAACTCCTGAGGGTGGCTTAGCCGACTGTTTTCACTCGGGTGCATGAGTAAGATTCATCAGATAGCCGGCCGGTGCGGGCCTGCAGACGCTCGGCCGCCTGCAATGCACGCGCGGGGAGTTATTCACACATTAAATCACAGCCGCCGGCCCGAAGGAGAGGGCATTGGGGTACAGTCTGATGTAAAGGTTAGTTTTGAGGACTCTGGGAAGAGGACTATTGTAAACCAGATGTGAGGACAATATTTAACCTGCGTAAGAGAAAAGCCCATTCACAGCGTCCTTCACGGCGCTGACAGATCATTACCGGCCTCTTATCCCCGACGTTATTCTCTCCCCGGCAGGGCGCATCTCCGTGTGCCCTCGAAGGGAATGAAAAGGCGTTTCTCGAAAATACTCCTTAATTGCACTTTTGCGTTAATTTTGATCGGTCCTCTGCCCGCTGCCGGGGCCTCGGTATCGTCTCGAACGGCAGCAGGATAGATGAAAATTCTTCCACAGTCCCCAGCCCTCTCCTTCAGCGTCCCTCCAGAGGCAGAGGCCGGGGAAAAGCGCGTCTGTATGGTTAGAGATGGTGCTGTTTAGAGTCCGCATATTGCACTGAAAACCGCTCAAGGATCTGACTTGCGTTAATTTTAACTGAGGTGGTATTTGGGCAGGGATTTGGAGAACAGGCAGATGTGTGCGAAGATTAATACGAACCTGGAGAAATGTCTCTCCCCCATAAAAGGGCCGACCAAATGCTCCCAGGTGGAATTTGAGGGGATCCTTATTGAACAAACCAGTCGGGCTCATTTGGGTCATTTCTGTAGTTAATTCCACATGCCTGATGTTGGAAAAGACCCGCCCCTTCCTTTTCTTTATAAATGACTCTCATGCCTGATTACTTAATGTCTTTAATTTGCATTAGTGAACCTCAAGGAAAGTCAAAACAAATTAGTCCTATCGACGTGCTTTTTAGAGGACAGTTTAAGGAGGGCGGCGATTCTCAGATAACAGGTATTAATTAGGAATATTAACCACAGAAGTCTCTGGTGTCAACTGAGATGTCGGGGATAAAAGTAAAACAGAAAAGGAAAGAAGGGGAACTGTTTTTGGAGTTGTTTATAACTTTTGCAGTGTGAGAAGTTATAAAGAGTTTGAAACTGGAGTGGAAGAAAACTCTGGAAAAAATGCATTTCTCTCCGGTATTTCTGAAAACTAGCACGGTGGCTGTCTCAGAGCAGGTGCGCAATAAAACACTGGAATAAACAAAGAAAGATGAAGTTGTATATTACATTTTTAATTTTAATACGGATTTTTCAATACCTCTAAATAAATTATAAAGCAGTGATATACAAGCTCAAAAGCACACTGCTTTAAATTTCAATAATAATTTATAATTTTAAAGCACAATATCTCATTCTCGGCAGCCTTTGGTATGCAGAAAAGAGGCAACGTTTGAAAATTAAAATAAAATCCCACAGCAGCAAGGCGAAAGAAGTTTAGAGCGTGCGCGGGTCTGGTGGAATTTTGAAGATGGGGGAACATGGCATCACCCGCCAGCTTAATAAAGATGATTATTAATCGCTTTCCCCGGGGAGATGCGCTCTGATTGCTGCCCTTCCTTCCTTCCCGTGGCTCATCCGCGAAGCAGAGAAGCCGTCACTCCGAGGAGAGCCTTTGTCTGGAGGAACCGCGGGCCCAGCGCAGGGAAGGCCCCCGGGCTCCGGGGCGAGGCTTCGCCGTCGGCCCTTTCCTGCTGCCAGGGGGGCCCTGCCTCTGTCCCCCGCAGAGTCCGCCGGCTCAGAGCAGGTGGCCTCGCCTCACCTACACCTATAATCCTTACGCTGTACCTGGAATTCTTTCAAGCTGTTTCCTGGGAGGGCACTTCCCGGGCACCGAGTCGCTGCTGCAGGCCTGTGGCCACATCTCAGTGACTTCAGGGTTTGGGGGGAGGCGTTGGCGAAGCGTCCTGACTCCCCGGCCGTCGGGCTGGCGGGCTAATTACCTTACCTGGTAGTGATTATATTTTCTTCTCCCCAAACAGAGGCAGCCCGACCCATCGGCGCGCGCTTGGCATAATTAGGAAGACTTTTGAATATCTCTTTTACGACTCACCCGGTTCCCCCCAATTCTCTGGTTGAAATATTATTAACGTGGGCGCGGGGGTCTGACTTAGGCGATTTGACATCGGCGGAGAGGAGTTGAATTCCGAAGGGATGGCGAAAGTCAGAAAATTCCAAAAACGGCTCATCATTTCTACCCATATGTTTTACTAATTGGATGAATGTTTTAATTTGGTTGTTTCCCCCCGAAAGTCGATCCTGTACAAGTGGTCTGCTGAAGGCCCTCGGCCGGCCCGCCCTGTGCCAGCTCCCGCGTGGTCTTCCCCTCGGAACTGCAGAAATAAGCAGATGCCACCGGGGTAAGGCGAGCGCTCCGGCTCCGTGCGGGAAATCGGGGAGATTTAGAGCAAAGCCGGGTCACGCGTGCACCCAGCTCAGTCCTTTCCCAAGAGCCGTGGTCCTCGGCGTTTCCGTCTGCAGGCTCGTGCCCGAGCTACGATGTCACGCTGCACGTCCGCAACCCCTGAGCCGCAACAACTCCCCTTTGTCTCAGGACAACGTCAGATCCCGCTGAGAGTCAGCGTGGCAACCGCGTCTAACGTGCTCCCGTCCACACGCGTGAAGGCGGCCTTGGCGAGCCTGAGTCGCGGTTGTTCTGATGACGGCTTACCTGCGGCCGCTCTGCTCGGGCCGGGCAGGAGCCGGGGGCCGGGGAGGGGCTTCTTGCCTGCTTTGCGACCTTCCAGTAAACACGTCACACTCCTTGCCGCGACACTACGCTGGAGAAACTGCCTTTTTTTCTCTGCGTGAGGCAGAACCTCCCGCTATCCCTGCCCTGCGGCCAGCCAGCTGCTGGGTCTTCACCCTGCGGCAAACCTGAGGGGCGGCCTTGACCTCACCCGCGGACCAGCAGCAACACCGGGGACCCTGAGTGTTTCCCTGCCAGGAGCTGGGGCCACACAAAGGCCTGGCCTTTGAAAAGCTTCCCATTTCCCCTGTTTCCGCTGCGACACTTCTTAACGGAAAACTGTCACAAAAATAAAACGCTTTCTTGTTCTCTCAAGTAAACCGGGTTCATCGTCAAACTGGCCCAAGTCGAAGGAGAGCTACTTCCTGCCGCGCCTCGTCGGCTCTCCCGTGTTCTTCGGTGAATTGTTCGATTCCGGCCTTGGCTGTTCATGGAATGGGGTGTTTATATTTTCCTTACGAATTGTAAGAGTCTTTTACGGAGGAAGGCTACCCTGTTATCACGTCTGGTGAGCGTTCATTGCTCACTGCATCTCCTGCGTATAAAACGTGTGTGTTTGAAACCCGCGCTGGCCGCGTGTTCGTGAGCACGCGCTTCCCTCCCCCGAGCTCGAATAGTGCCTGTGTTTTTCTTTTCTTTTGAGGTTTAATTTTTATAGTTTTCTTTAAAAATCCATCACGGATCAATTTTAATGTTTTCTGACAAAGGGGACTTGACGGAATTTTTTCTAGTTAGTCCTTCGAACGTAAGTCATTTATTGAGTTAGATTCTACCCTCCGCTTTGAAATCTTACCTTTATCGCCCTGAATTCTTACTCACACGTGGGCTGAGGTTTTAATTTTGTTTGTCGATTGGCCGGTTCTCTGGCCCGTGTCTCACTGTTTCAATGGCTGTAGCTTTACAGTTTGTTCTAACAAGTCCCTCTCACTCTGTCTCAAACAGTTTATGATTCTTCTTTCTTATTTATCTCCTAGGTTAATTTTAGAATCATTTTATGAGGGAAAGATATTGTATTTGGAGAACAAATGGGATTAAATTGAATTTATGAATTAGTTCAGTAAGATTACATATTGTCTTATATGTTATTAATTTTTCTATTAATAAGCACAGTAAGACTCTTGATTTAAGTCTTCTTGTTTGACCCTTAATAGACTTTGCAGTTGACCTTGAAAATTTTTGTTAAAATTATTCTTTGGTAGGCCATACTTTTTATTTCTATTGTGAATGAACTTTTTAAAAATCACATTTCTATCTTTTTGTTGCTCTTATATAGGAAAATTATGTTAATTTTATACTTAGTTCTATCTCACTGTCTCTGACTTATTTAGTTCGTTGTAATAGTTACCATGCAGCTCATTACTTTGTCTCCTACTACAGACTTATCCATGAATTATAATAGTTTTCAACATTTCTTCCTATTTTTTCTGGACTCATTGAATTGTAAAAAATTTTCTATGATTTTATCATAAAGTATGATGCTTTAAATTTCATTATGTGAAGGACATGTATACTTCTGTTTATCTGTGCATTCTTAAAGCCATTTATTGAAATACCTGATTTTCACTTTTGCTTTATTGATATATTTAATTATATTACTGGTTTTCCTGGAATTAAACCATCCTTGCCTTCCTGGAATAACGACTACTTGATCATTTATGAAATGTGTTTATTATTTATTTCACTCAATTTTCAAAGCTGTTATTACAGATTCCTACACGGAATAGTCTCTGACTGTTCCTACAAGGCCTTATTTGTTGTTCTCTTCTCTCTCTTTCCAACAGTGATGTATTTGTGTTTTCTCTGTTTTATTGGTGCTTTATATTTTTAATTCTTGTTATTAAATTAGAAGAAGCAAGACAGTCTAAAGTTATCAGAAGGAAAAGCTAATAGTTTTCCCTGCTCAGTCTCCCTTCCCCGGCTCCTCCCCTTAGCTGATCCTCATCAATATCCCCTCAGGGTGGTGTGGTTTCTGTTTTCATCTGTCCCCATATAGATCTCTCCGCATACCCATCCATACATATGTATACATCTTGATTTTAATTTTGTTTGGTCTCGTAAAAATGGGATCCCGCTGTAACTTGTTGTTTGCAAGCTAATGGTGCATCGTAAATATCCCCTGGGCTGATAAATAATGCAAGACACATTCTTTAAAAGAATATTTAATATTCCAAAATGTTTTGCTCTGGAATAGTTTACTTAAGCATGCCTCTACCGATGGGCAGGCATGAGGTTGTTTCCAGTGTTTTTTCTTTTTTTCAAACAAAGCCCCACGGTTATATGGATGGATATGAACGCCAGAATGTTTATTTTATAGGGTGAGTTTCCAGAAGTAAAAACGTCAGGTTACAAGGAAACGTGCGTTTCATGTTCTACAGGCCGTGCTGGCCTGTGTTCTGACAGTTGGGATGCAGTCCCTCGTCATTGCAGGGGTGTCCTTTCCCCGACGTCTGTGTTGGCTCCAGGTGTTACTGATCCTCGTGATCTGTCCAGGGCGTGGGGGGAGAGTGGGGTGGCGTCAGCGCTTCCGGCACCACCCCCTTGCGGCTCCTTCACGAGCACGTGGCCTTCTCTCCTGGCAGGTATTCATCCAGATGTCTGTCCATTTCTCTGCTAGCTCTTCACTCCTGCACTTATAAATTTGGAGACGATTCTAATATCTGGGGGGTATTGATAATTGTCTATCATATGGGTGATCAAAGAGCTTAATTGTCTGTAGCATTTTTATTTTGCTTATACCAGTTTAAAAAAATATTATAGGGGCCAATGGGGGGAAAAGAGGGGACATCTGTGATACTTTCAGCAATAAAGATAATTTAAAAAAATATTACGAGGTAAACGTTGACTCTCTCCCCTTTCCTACATGGCTTTCGGGTCTGTGGCCTTACTTGAGAAAGTTTCTTTCTACCAAACTCCTATACAAATACTATCTTAAAACTCAGTACACTATTTAATACATTGATTTACCCATTCATTCGTTAGCAAATGAAACTGGCTAAACTGACCCACACACCTCATATCATTTTAATTAAATTCAGATTACAATGAAAAGAAATTAACAAAGAACTCAATTACGGACTTATCATGTCAATTTTTATGTGTTTTGACTCATTGATACCTGACTTATTTAGTATAGTAGGTTTTTGCCGGTATTTCTTCTGGTTTCTAAGGTACAGGCTTAATTCATCAGCTTTTATTAATTTCTGTTTCACGATTAAATTGTTATGCTATGAATTGCTCCTGGAGTTGTTCCGCAAGGAAAAGATAACTTGGGCCGAGCCCGGAAAGGGGTTTATTGTTTGTGTTTTAAATGGTCACCACTTGCCTCACATTTTGTAGAGATTTTGTCCAGGTTCTGTTATTAAGCTCTTAATCAATCTCAATTCTCAGCACTAGTGTTGCCATTGAGCATATTTTTAAAAATATATCTTTATGGATTTCAGAGAGAGGAAGGGAGGGGGAGAGAGAGAAACATCAATGATGAGAGTCATGGATCGGCCGCCTCCTGCACCCCCCTGCTGGGCATCGAGCCCACAACCCGGGCATGTGCCCTGACCGGGAATCGAGCCCCGATCTCCTGGATCCTACGTGGATGCTCAACTGCTGAGCCACACCGGCTGGGCCCATTTAGCATATTTTTAAATCAACCCATACGTAGCTTCATCAATAGGAATTATTCATTGAACAGCTATTTTTGCAGCACTCACCCTGTACTAGTTTACGGGAACACGGTCTTTTCAGGACAGGGTTAAGGATAAACAGCCTGCGTCAGGGAGGGCGGCTAGGTGCCCTTTTAAATCAGAAGGATGCGATAGTATAACAGAAACACCTGGGACATCACATAGGAGGTGAAAATATCCGCCTCCTCTCTGCCACCCGGTCCTCTGCTTGGACACGAGGGAGGCGGCTCCGGGCTCCGTGCCCCGCGGCCCCGGGGAGCCAGCAGGGACGCGACGCCCGTGGGAAGGCGGCAAAGTGGTGGGCGTGGAGGGGCCCAGGCACCCCCGATGTGACCGCACTAAGCTGATCAGTAAATCTGAGATCATCATGGAAAACAACCATCGTCTCATATGTATTTTTAGGGGGAAGGGACAGGATAAGCCAAACGATTCTAGGTGTTAGCATCAGAAAGTTCCCAGCCGATGACACCCAGGGTTCGTCTGGCGTAAATCACGGAGGAGTGTGCCCGCGGAGGGTGTGAGTCGAGCGGGAGGGTTGTCAGCTGGAATACGATAAGGGAACCCGTGTTTTCAAAGATACGGCGTTGTAGTCCTTAAAGGTAGCAGTTAGATAAAGGGCCGGGCGGAAGCGAGGCCGGTCCCCTGTGGGAATCCCGATGACAATGTAACAGATGACTCCAGATGACAGGGTAAGGGGGGGAGGGAAAGAAATTACATTAACAAACTGCTGTTGATGGTTATAATACGATTGAAGCAACCAAATAACCGAACCTGAAAGACCAAGGTATTTTTCAAGATGATTTAGAAGGTTGCTAACGTGGAGGCTGTCAGGGCCCGGCTCCTGGCGCCCGCCTGCCCCGCCCGGTGTCATCGCGCATCGCGACGGGGCCATTTCGGTCCGCGACCAAAATTAGGCCCAGCGTTTCAGAACGCGTCGTTGCTTTTCAGATGGATTTTCTCCGTATCTCTGTTACCAATTTGATTTAGATTAGCACATTTTTTTTTTTTTTATAATGGGAATTAGTTTAAAAAAATCCAATATACTTAACAGGAGCTATTTTCAGACAGCTTGTGGTTATCTAGCGACTAGAAGAATTTATGTCAAGTCAAATACCACAAAGTAAAAAAGAGTATTTAGAAAGCTTAAAATATATTCATCTTAGATATTAAGGTTTAAAGAAAAAAATGTCAAATCACACTTTCTGGCTATTACCTTTTCTCCCAAACGGCTATAGATACGTATAAAATCCATAGGTCCAGGAAAGGGTTTGTCTCTGGCTCTGTGCACCCCCAGCGAGAGCTGGGAGACTCTTTTGTTCCTGAGCGGCAAGCGTTGTCTCGTTTTTCATTAAGCCCTGTTGTCACCAACCTTGAAAGTGACAGAAACTGTGAATTTGTAATACATTCTGAGCTTCATTAAACTGTCTTAATTTATGAAATTAAATTTCTCTCAAATTCAATCTTCTAACCATGTAGTTGTTGGAAATCAATCGTGTAGCTCAGGGGTTCTCATCTCTGGCAGGGCTGACGTTCGGACTGGACGGTTCTTTGTTGGGGGGCGTCCTGTGCATTGCGGGGTGTTGAGCGGCATCCCTGGCCCCCCACCCGAGGCAGAAGCACCTGCCTCTCACTCCCCCCACCCAAGTGTAACACCACAAATGTCACCGGA
This sequence comes from Miniopterus natalensis, assembly GCF_054644295.1. Classification (NCBI taxonomy): domain Eukaryota; kingdom Metazoa; phylum Chordata; class Mammalia; order Chiroptera; family Miniopteridae; genus Miniopterus; species Miniopterus natalensis. The sequence goes on from NC_142094.1 coordinate 55,621,199, forward strand.
CATTGCCACTTGTCCCGCGTAGGACAGAGTCACCCCCTGATTGAGCGCCACTGAGTTAACGCATTGAGCCGTCGCGTGGGATTTGCTGTCCCTGGGGTGAGGGTGCGGGTCCTCTTTTGCTCCTGGGAGAGGCATAGACAGGGCCCAGAGCTTCCTGATCCGACTGAGCAGAGACCCTTTCCGATGCCCTGCACCCCTGAATGTTTACCTTCTGTGCTGATCTCCCCCACTTTGTGAGGCCTTTTTGTATCTCTTACTTGAAGTAATTTATAATTTATAGAGAATCTGCACAAACTGTACAATGAATCCCCATGTACCGTTTACCCAGACTTGATTGCTAACATTTTTGCCCATTAAATGTTATGTATGTATATGCACACACATATATACATATGTACAAGTGCACACGTAAAGTTTTGCAAATGAGAGTAAGTAGCAGATAGCATGCTCTCTTTACTCCTAAATATTTTAAAGTATATTCCTAGGAACAGAGACTCTGTTACCTACCCATGATTGTTAAGGTAAGTAACTGCAACATTGTTTCACGCTCCATCTTCAAACTCCATCAATTGTCCGGCTGCCGTCTTCGGAGCCACCCAGCGTTTCCGAGCAGCTGGTCCAACACCTTGACTTGGGCCTGGCTGATTCCTCAGACTTCCTTTGACTTGCTGACCTTGACATTTTGAAGACGATAGACCGGTTGGTTTACGGAGTGTCTCTCCGTTTGGGCTCGTCTGCTATTTTCTGAGGCTTAGATTCGGAGTTTGTGCTTTGGGCAGGAATACCGCAGACGTGACATCTTCTTGGCTCATCACGTCAGGGGACACGAGAGGTAGCTCTGTGTCAATATCCATGTCAGCTTGGGCTTGGTTAGGGTGGCGCCTGCCACATCTCTCTGTTGTAAACTTCCTGTTTCTTCGTTGGGAATCAATAATTTGGGGAAGATACTTAGAGACCATGTCACTGTTAAATTTCGTTCGTCAGTGTCCGCATCAATTGAGGAGTCGGGCCTTAACCAGTTATTACAACGACGGACGCAAGGTGGAGATTTTCCGATACCGGCATTGGTATCAGAGGTGAAAACTGGTCATCTCTGGAATTTTCTTGATCAGTTGCAAATATATTCACCTTCAGAGCTTCGCTGGCAAGTGAGCTCAATCTGGAGAAGTTGGCTGTGCCCTGTTCCTCTCAAGAGTTGGCTTGGAAATAACGTGACCGGGGACCCCCCCCCCGCTTGGAAAAGCATCACACGGGACCCACCTTCTGTGCCTCTGGAAGAAGGAGCCCAGTGGAGGCAGCAGACAGGACCACCTGCGAGGGTAGCCTGAGCCTCTGCCGCCAGGCCCCAGCCCCTTGAACTTGGCGCCGTGGCTGACTTCTTGGGGGGCCCTGAGCGTGGAGGGTAGAGGCCCAGCAGGCGCGCACGCCTCACTAGCTGCATTAGGATTGCAGAAGATATGGCGAGGTTGCCCGTGAACTCTTGGCTTCAGAACACAGGCTGGTGAGCTCCGGGAGCCGCTGGCAGCAGGAGAGGGGAAGCGACAATCATCTGACGCTGCTGGGCGGCTGGGCGGCCAGCGGGCGTGCGCTTGGCCGGCGCGCTGACTTCTGGCTGCGGCGAGCGGCAGGAGAGTCTCACCGGGTGGAAGGCAGGCAGGTTCCAGGAGGTGCCTCCTCCTTGTGTCTGGGTTTGATCGCAATAGTGTGGGAAGCTGGCACACGGTTTGGTTTTGTTCTGAATCTGTTGGCCGGGTGCCTGAGCCGTTTCTTTCTAAGCGATTTGAACTTGGATCCACGAGCTGGTTCATCAAGATAATGCATCGAGCCGGAGCCACAATAAAAAATAATTGTGTTCAAAGCTGGCTTTTGAGCCGATCCATAGACCAACGATTACAAATAGCCGAACTCTTAAGGAGATGTCTGGTTGGAGTCCCCTGGCAACATCTCGTGCTTATTTCCAGCTGCACAGACGTGGTCCTTTCAACGGGAAGCCCTGGACTTTCTACTAAAGGGTTGAATTCACTTTGACCAATGGTTCCGGAGTTTTTGTCTAAGCCGAGGGCCTTCTCCTCCTGCAGCTCCGTGTCAGTATCCGCAGCCCTTGGGCGCGCTGGGCGAAGGGCCCCATCCCACACTGGGCGCCTAGAGCTCTGCCAGCCCTTCCTGCAAGCTGACCGGCTGCTGGATGCGAGCACCTCCGGGCCCTTGGCCACGTGCCACAGAAAAACCCAGAACGGCTGATCTTTCTAGACCCAAGTGAACTGCTCGTCGCACTTGAGCATAAGCCTCAAACCCTGAGAAATTACTTGGATGCCAACGGCTGTGCACAGTGACCGCGATCGATTTAATAATGGATCTACGTCAGCCTGATATTTCCAATGTTTATTCTAAGACGAACTCCCAGGACTGACCCCATCCTGCGGACAAATGGAGACACCAGTGTGGGTCCGTGAGCGCACTGTCCGGTGCCTTCCGTGACCGACCCGCAGTCGAAGGTCTTGCCAGTGAGCCAGGTGCACTCTTGTTGGTTTTATGTACATTTTGGGAAAGAGAGTAAAAGTCCTGATTATTCTTGAAAATGAGAAACGACCATTAAGGTGGTAAACTCTCAGAGAAACATCATTTTCATTGTTAACGTATTCATTTATTTAAAATATTTAATCAGAAAAAAATAATTAACATGCCACATCCCCACTGTAAGGGCCCTGGGATTAAAAAAAAAAAAAAAAAAAGAGGAGGGGGACAAATATAGCAGTTCTCTGGGACCTGAAGTGCGCACCGTTACAAAAGTGGTATCCACACCGAAGCTCTCAGTCGCTCTACCTCGTAGGGACTCTTCAGCGACGTTACCACCAGCTCCGATGGAATTAATGAGTTTTCTGGATGATCAATGCAGAAGCAGTTATGTCTCAAAAGAGACAAAATGCCAGCAAAATAATTGCCTAATGGCACTTTATGTCAATTATTTCATTTGTATTTAATTAAAAGCAGTCAAAACAGTTGGCTGAGGTGTAAAAATTCCCTCAGCTCTGTAATTTTTTTTTAAATTGCCCTAAGAGTTTTTGTTGCTGGGTATATAGTTGGCCTTTTGAAAGGACCTGGAATCTATGTTACAAGCTAACTCTTGCCAATAATGTTTCCGTTGTTATTTCTTTGGGGAGACGGCTTCGCAGATGATTCGGCCGTGATTCATTACCGTGGTTCTGTGCTCGCGCTGGAGTCGGGAGCGTGTGCAGCCAGCGGTCGCGGGGCGGGCGGGCTCTGGGCAGCATTTCGGGGGGGCTGGGGGTGGGGCCCGGGGAGCTGGCACTCCCAAGAAGACAGTGGGGCGCACGAGGCCCCTGAAAGCTAGGGGAGGGGGAAGAGGTGAGCTACCTGTGCTGACGAAGGAGTTGCCTGTACCGACCACAGGAAAGGTGGCCTAGGGCAGGTGTGCCCTCGATCCAGGCCCGGGCCGGTGCCGCTCCGTGGTTAGAGCGTCAGCCCGCACACCGAAGGGTCACGGGCACGGTTCCTGGTCCAGGGCACGGACCTGGGTTGCAGGTTTGATCCCCCCCTTCCCCCCCGCAATTAAGATTTGTGCAGGAGGCAGCCGATACACGCGCCTCTCTCACATTGAGGTTTCTCTCTCTCCCCCTTCCTTCCCTTCCTCTCTCTAAAAATCCATGGAAAAAGCAGTGATGTCTCAAAAGAAACCAAATGGCAGAAAAATAATTGCCTAATGGCAGTTTATGTCAGTTATTTCATTTGTATTTAATTAAAAGCCATCAAAACAGTTGGCTAAGGTGGGGATTTTTTTTAAAAAAGTGACCCATGATTGACGCACCGAAGGCCAGGGCATCCGTCTCGCCTCTGTTCCGACTCTTCGCGTGTCCCCCGTACGCGAGAGAGGGGACCTCACGCCCAGGGGAGCAACGCCACCTGCGGCTTCACACGGTAAGAGAGGCAAGCTCCTTCCTCCCTGAGGCCTGGCTGGTGCCGTCGGCTGGCTCGTCCAAACAGCTCTCCTCCCGACGGTGACTCAGGGCCCCAGGCGCCTTCCCTCCTGTGGGTCCCGGTACCGTCCCCTGAGAGACGGGGAGAGAGTGGGAAAGGAACATTTCCTTTTTAACTCCTGTGGTCGGGAGGTGACCAACCCCACCGGTGCTTGGGCCCCGTGGACCAGAACTAGTTACCTGGTGGTCGCAGCTGCACAGGAAGGAGAGTCTTGGAGGAACCCGGGCAGCGGTGCCCGTTAACCACCATCTGCCACCGTGGTCAACAACATCAACGACAGTCGCTTTGGCTAGTGTCACCGGCAAAACAACATTAAGTCTTCCAGCCTGTGGATGTGGGGAGGTCAACGCCGCTTTGTAGGCTTCGCCGGATCAGTCCTGCATTTCTTTAAACTGACCTCGACCTCCGTCATTCGTTTCGATGCTCTTGTAACTGGGGTCGTTTACTTAGTTTCATTTTTGGATCTTCCAATGACACTCTATAGAAATACAATGGGTTTTGGTTTACAGTGATCTCGTATCCTGAACCTTGAACCTTTTGCAGGCCCGAGTGGACAGAAGGGCGGGTTTAGTTGATGGGTGAAGCCAGCATGGGTCACTTTGTCCCAGGAAAGGGTCCCTGGTGGGGCCCCGTCATGCCTGGTCCCTGCGGGCAAGGCCAGTGCGGGCAAGGCCAGTGGGCAGCTGCCATCGCTGGGACATCCGCTCACTGGGCATTTGAAATTAGAGTCCCGCTGCCCCCCCCCCCCCCGCAGGGGAAGGGTCAGGCTCACAGGACCTCACCCTGAGGGGTGAGACTTCTAAACCCCAGTTCCATTGACATAGGTCCAGCAGGGGCTGGTGACAAATCCTGTCTGGGAAGGTCTGTGGTTCCTGGCCTTTTAAAAAGGCCCCCCTGAAGCGATTTGCTTGGGTCATGTTCAGAAGCCACATGTATCGCGCCTGCTTCTCGGGTGGCAGTGAGCCGTTAGTGATTCGGGACACCTCTCTGTCTTCTTCCCCTTACGCTGTCTTTTCGAGAAGCAGTGGTTGAGCGTGTAAAAGACCGTGTGTAACAGATGCTGGCTATAGGGCCCAGTCACTCCATAACCCGCACCCCGGACACCAGGACTCCAGCCTGGCCCCGAGCCCGCCCTTCCCGAGTGTGCGTCCGGCCCCACCCCGCTCCTCACTGCCGACTCCGCGCTAAGTGAAAGGAGCGGGACTGTGGAGCACGGCTGGCGAGGAGCGCCGTGTGCGAGCGTGATATTTAGTTTGCTAGTTCCGGCGTCTGTAATGGTGTCAGTCCACACGCAGCCCCGGGGCCAGCCTTTCCCGGTCCCTGTTACATCTCAAGATTAATGCGTGTGTGGGAGCAGCCGCAGTCCGGGGGTTTAATGTCCAGACGACATGGGGATGGGAATGTGCGCCCACCTCTGGCCTTCTCCGGGCCGGGGTATCAGAGGTCGTTTCCAGCTTTCCTATTAGGAGCAGTGCCGCCGTGGATGGACGTGGGCTCACAAGTTATATAACTTCCACCCCACTGTAAACACTCCTAGCACCTCCCCGTTACAGGAATAGTAAGTTCTGTTCTCATTTCTAGCGTGTTTGGCTGGAGTCATCTAATTTTTATTTTTCCCCAATGTCTTGAACTTCCAAGTGTTTGTCCCTGTAAAGCCTCCGTCGGCAGAGCAGACAGACCTGCCGCAGCAACAGCGGCCACAGCTGGACTGCCCTGGGCCGCCCGTCCCGGCGGCACCCGCTGATCGTACCCAATCCAGTTCCCCTGCCCGCTAAGCTTTTAGCAACCCAGCGCCTCTGCCTCCTGATTTTTAATGCAGCTACTTCCAACCATCCTAATCTTTGCCAGCCATTTGTAATATATTTATAGGAAGCCATCACTCCATGGCCCCCTGAATTTCCTGCTTAGGATGCAATGGCAAAAGTCATTAAACATTAGCAGTAATAGTATTTGCACTGTAATAAAGTGTTAATTACTTTCACATGGTAATAGAGTGGGGGAGGGAGTTTTTGCTATTGTTACGCTGCCTAAAATCATTTCCATGTGATAATTTTCCAGGATATCAAAAACTGAATAATTATGCACTAATTAAGAAAGTAGGGCCTGCTCCAGGAGTTAAGACTGCATTAATTTTAATGTTTTTACAGTCCTTTAATTGGGGAAAGGGCTGTAAATCGGGCACCGCTCCTCCTCCGTGAGTCGGCCGCCTCTGCAATCTGCCTCCTATCTGCGGCAACCCAAGGTCAGCACAAGTTTGCAGAATCCCTGCGCTCTTCACAGGAAACGTATTGGCGGTGAAGGCTGCATCGATCACTCTGACAAGCATTTAACTCTCCGAGAGCACATGCTCTCACTTCTTAAATTATTAATTGCATTAAATATATTTTCATATTGTGGACGGTTTGCTACAAACTGTTCCCTGGCTGGGAGGTGCTGTCCCCCACGGTGGGGACCACTCACCTGCTGTGGCCACAGAGGACTCCTCAGGGGTGGGCTGGGGAAGCCCACCGAGGGGCAAGTCTGTCGACCGGGGCTGGCCAAGGGACGTGACCTTGGGGGCGGGGGTGCTCTTTTCACTGCGGCTCGCCCGGCTGCTTCCTCGGCCGGCCTGCTGCCCGGAGGCCGGTGTCCGGTGAGGAAGAGCGTGTCTGTCTCCACAGACCCTCGGTGGGGACCTTCCCTCCAGGCTGCAGCAATAGCCGCTTCTGTCTCTTTGACTTAGAGTCAAGAGGGGGCAAAGAGCACTGGGCCTGCCAGAGGGGACCCCGTTTGTGATAAAAGCAGGACTCAGGGAGTCATACTGAGTCTTGAGGAGCCCTAACACGTCCTCACGCCGTTGCTTATTTCCCGAGCAGCTCTGCTGGGCTGGACTCCGCAGCAGGAAGAAATCCTGGTCCGTCCCTGCGAGTCGAGTGTGTCGAGCTGCAGAAGGCTGGCTGCCCAGGGCGAGCGTGAGGCAGGGACCACCCGCCGGCTCGGAGTCGGAGGCTGGCTCACCGGGGCTGCGGCAGCGGGGAGCCCAGAGCCCTGCCGGGGACGCGGGGGACCAGGACATGGGCAGGGAGGAGCGCGCTGGAGAGGACGGCCACTGACCATGGCCCTCAAAGGCCAATCGCCTGACTTCCTAAGGGCTGGGTGTGGCCTGTTGAGAGCATCTTTGTTTTGCGGCTGCCGTTCGACCCACGGAGTCCAAGAAAGTGACGCCAAGCCTAGGATTGCGCTTCTCTCTTATGAGCTTGGAGCATTAAAGTATGGAAATGCACTTCCTCTGGCCTCTGTGCGTTTTGAGGTGGGGACATCGCTGAAATGCGACTTTATCTGTGAAGCCCTAGCATGCAGAGTCTCTGCGAAGAGCTGATTACGGCAGGACAAGAGAAGGCTCAGCAGAAGCACCGGACCTGGGACCCGGATGGGTTTGGGGTGGCTGGGAATTTGCGCGCATGGGGGAGGGGAAACGGGAGCTTAGTTTGGGGCATGCTGCTTTGAAAGTGCTGACTGGACAGACCCTGAGAGTTGGGGCGTCTGACAAGCTGTCGGACGTGGAGAAGGGCAGGCCCGCTCTCCTGGCTCCCGCTCCGCCGGCCTCCCTCGCACACTCACCGCCGTTGCTGAGCACTCTCAGGACGCGGCCGTCCGACCTCCTGCCTTGGGACGTTCGAAAATGAATATCTGGGTGGGAAGCGAAACATGCCTTTTACAATTTGAATTTTAGGTTTAGTTTAAGGCAAAAATAGAAAATTTGGTTGACCCGATAACTATACGTATCTGCCCCACGGGCCGGATTAGAGGTCTTTCTGTACATAGAGAGTTGCTACGGATGCGCTCGAACATCTGGTTGGTGACGGCCCCTCCGCTCCTGCCCCGCGTCCCTCGCCGATTGTCACTGGCGCTTGTTACCTGGCGTGCTCACTCTGGCGCTTATAATCCGCCTTCTAGATAATAAGTTCTTGGAAGGCTGGGATCAGGTGACATGAGCTACTATTGTCTTGCTTCCAGGGTCTGGCACCGTGCCCAGCAAATAGTGTGTCATAAATGGCTGGCTGGTTGGGTGGATGGATGAGTGAGTGAATATAGTCAAAGCATCTAGTCCAGCCGGTGTGGCTCAGTGGCCGAGTGTCGACCTGTGAACCAGGAGGTCTCGGTTTGATTCCAGGTCAGGGCAGGTGCCTGGGCTTCAGGCCGGATCCCCAGCGGGGTGTGCAGGAGGCAGCCGATCAGTGACTTTCATCATTGATGTTTCCATCTCTCCCTCCTTTCCTCTCTCTCAAATCAATCAAAACATATTTAAAAAAAAAAAAGAAAAGAAATCTAGGTGAAGCCTCGGTCCTTCCTCACAGAAGAGGAAAGGGGCGTGTGCCTTTCATTATGAGAAACAAGGGAGCCCACTCAGAGCCCTGGGCTTGTTCTATTCCAGAGTCAGTGGAATACGGTGGAGTGAATGCGTTAAAGGGAGGATGTGGTTTGTGGTTGAGAGCCCGGGCTCTGAACTGACAGTTGACCTGAAGGATCTATTATTGGTTGAAATGCCTGGATTTAGAGCAGGAGATCGAAGGAGAGGGGGGAGGTGTGAGCGTCGCAGCGTCATATACTGAAGAGCAGATGGGCGATCACCGTGCGGGTCACACACGCTCCCAAGCTGGGTCCACCCGTGACAGTGCCAGTGCTCTAAAGAGACCTCACTGTCCAAGGCTGCTCCCAGGTGTAGCTTTCCACAGTCTCTAGAGCCGCTAGTTCTCTGCTTCCCAACCTCATGACCTCCAAATACCCTAAGAATGAAAGGGGACGTGTCACGTGCCTGACGCAAGCGTGAAGCGTTGGCCCCCGTGTTTGCCTTGACTGCCTCCAACCCCGCAAACAGATGGGATCATGGGTCCCTGGGAGATCCGGGCCGCGCCTTCCTCGGAGAAAGCGCAGGCCTGCTGGGGCTTCCGTGGAGGCTCAGACCCATCTTGGCGTCCAGAAATGGTCGGTGACTTTGATTCACTGCACAAACCAGCCACCGTGGCTGACGGCCAGTCAGGGTCCTCAGGCTGCCGCAGACTTGAGGATGCCAGCAGGGCAGGACACCGAGGACGCCTTGGCTCCTTGCCCGCCCTGGTTAGCGAGACGGGCCGGGAGCACCTGAGGCCCGCTGGCAGGGCGCGTGAGAGCCTTTTTAAGAAAAGGCAGGCTGCCAACCACAATGAAATATGCAATTGTCCATCTGTTGCTCAAATTAAAAAATTTTTTCCCTTCCGTTGCCAAAAATTCCTCTAACTACTGTCCAGTGGTCCAACCTCCCGTTTCGAGGGGGAGGGGATTAAAGAGGTGATTATCATTTGAGGGAGCAGTTGGATTTGGGGACAGGGACTCTCACTGGCTGAAGGAGAAAGGTAGGGTTCAGGCGAACGCCAAGAAAAACACCATCATCTTTTAAGAACAATCTGAGGACTTTCTAAACCACCAACTGTTTCTCGTCAAAGTAAACCTGGGCCCTGAGAGGTCACTCCTCCTCTATTCCAGGCCAGTCCCGCGGTCTCTATAGACGTTGGGAGGGGCTGGGCTCGGGCTCGCCTGCAGGACGCACCGCTAGGAGGAAGGGCGCCAGTGCTTGCTTTCCTATGCAAGAGCCTCCTCTTTCCCACCGCGAAACAAGGTTAACGCCGTCTTCTTGACTCAGATCTTGCTTCTTGCCTTATTTCTAGTCTCCTCCTGTTTTTTTTATGGCAAGATTTTACCCTTTGAATCAATGGTTGTCCTTCTTTCTCATAGGCAAACACTTAGGAGCACTGAGTAATCCTGAACACCGAGGGAGTGACAGAAAGACGCGGGAGGTCAAGGGTGAGGGGGAGGAGAGCAAGCTTCACGGAGCCACCCCAGGCCCCGGCACGCAGGACACCCCGAGGGAGGCGCGTGGTGATGGCAGGGAGAGCTTCCAAGAAGAATCTCCAAGGACCGGACGGACTCGAGACCCAGAAGTGGGGGTGGGTGGGGGTGGCAAAGACTCCGCTTCCCCCCTGAACTGGCTCCTCACTGGACCTGCAGCAGGCACGGCTGGAGGGCGATGCCCGCGCCCCGGCCCTGGGGGTGCGCTGAGCGCCCAGGAGGACAGCTGGGGCCGCTCGGCTCTGGGGACACAGGCGGGCGGGCACTCAGAACACAGCAAAGACGGTGGCAGCCGTCTCACTGCCTCCCCCGGGCGTCCCGGGGCCTTAGCCCACAGATACTTTCTCTGTTTTGTTTTTCTGTTCACTCCCTTCCCCTAGAGACGGTATAAAAGCCCAAATCTCTTCCCGATGAAAGTTTTCTCTCACTGGGCTACTGTCCGTGGCATAAAAAGTTCTCCATTCTCTTCTTTACAATGTAGCTTTTTTGGAAATGTATATTTTTATTGACCATCTCAACTTCTTTACTTCACTTTTCAGTCCCAAATCCACCACAATTTACTGACTTTAATTTACATTGTTGAACCAAAATTCCAATCTAAGGGACACCCTTGGGGTATTTTCCCTGACCTCGGTCAAGAATTTAACATGTTTTAAGTTTTTGCAGGTGGTCACATGCAAGTTACACGTAGACACATTATATGTGTGTAAATATATATATATTATGTATACATGTGTGTATATATGCACACCTATACATACACACTTATTTTGCACTATCTTTATATTGTGTTATATATTTTATTTTACATAGAGAGATTGAGAGATACTATAGATACATTTTATGTTTTATAAGTTCCATTTGCCATTTACTAGCCTCAGAAACAAGTTGGGAAGTGTTTACTTTCTCTTCTCTAAGTAAATTTCTATGAAATTGATATTATTTCTTTCCTAAATGCTTAAAAAACTCAACAGTAAAGTCTTCTGGGTCCTGGCTTATTTTTGTGGGAAGATCTTTAATGCAGAAATCAATGTTGGTTACTGCTATAGGGCTATTCTGATTTTCTATTTTTTCTTGTGTCAGTCTGGTGGGTTGTATTTTGAAATGCATTTTTTTTTTCTTTTTGGTAATCATATTTTCTAATTCACTTCACCACTTTCAGGCTCCTTTGTGAATTTTTCATCATATAGCTGACCCTATATATTGGTAATTTCTCAAAATCCCTTCTTGGACCTCTTAATTTTTCTCCAAGGGATTCCCAAGTGGTCTGATATATCCCCACAAATCTGCTCTCCCATTAATGCTTTTAAAACTGATACAAGTGTTCTGCAGATATTGCCAACTGCCTTGTGGGTTTTTCTACGAGATGTCCCCGAGGCAAGCACGAGTCTATGTTACCAAAACTTAAGGTACATTCTGTCCCCCCCCCACACACCTGGCTTATGAGGCCTTTCCTGACCTGGCCCTGACTCTCCTGATGACTCCCTGTGTCCCTCACACCAGTCCTCTTGGAGTCAGGTGTGCTGGGAGCTCTCCCAGCTGCGTCCTTTCACACCGGACACCTGCCCCACCTGGAATGCTCTTCTCGGCGTCCAAGAGCTAATTCCTATTCTTTTTGTTCAAGTCTCAGCTCAAGCCCTGCCTCTTCCGTGAAGTCTCTTGACCTCAGCAGAACTATGTAGAAGACTTTTATTGTGTGTGATCCTCACACAGCTTGTCTATTTCTCTGTGAGGCCTCACACAAATTGCAGTGAAAAATATTACGGTCTGTCTTCTCCACTAGAGCCCAAGTCCTAAACTCTGTTTCCTCAGCATCCTCATGTTCTCAGTATATAGGTTCATATCAAGTATTTGATGTTCATCTGAATATTGAAAAGACAAAAGAAGATGTTTAAAAGTGCTATTACTAGAGTTATTTCACTCTCATTTTTTTATGGACAAGCATGGGGACATTTCTGATAACACACTGAAGACAGGAATTTCTGTGTCTCCGTCGAAGTTTCATTATTTCAGCAAATACAGTGTTGCTCACACATTACAGACTATGGCTTTTTTCATGGGCTGACAGTATATCACGGTGTTTTCTTGGTTGTATTTTATAGCCACAGTATAACTAATAGGCTCTATTTCATAGATCAGAAAAATAAAATAAATAATTGTGATTTAACCAAAATCCTCAACCAGGAAGCAGAATATTGAAAAATAGATTGCCGGCAATTTCCTCTTTCTCTTACCATTGTTTTCCTCTCTATGATCCTGGCCAGAAGTCTCAATACTTCAGTTGATTAAATTAAAGCCACGGTGAAGCTCAGCCCAGCCCCAACATTTCTTTCAGCTTGGTTTCCTGTCTATAGCGTGGTCTCCCTTTGACAGCGATCACGGTGGCTGTTTAATGAGGACCTGCCCCTGTAATAGACGTTCCTACCTGCACCTATATGTCATCTCAGGTAATGTTTTCAGCCGCTGAAGGGCAGATATTCTGATTTTGACAATGAGAATATTGAGACTAAGAGGTGAGGGGAGTGGCCCGAGGCTGCCTGGACTGGGAAGGGCTGTGCACGAGGTCTCCTCTCCATCCACTTCGCCCCAAAGCCATCAGCTCTCCTTCGGTGACACTGTCCCATTCAGACATTCATTCCTTAGGCCACAGGCGGTCTCTCCATTGACTGCACAGCAGTGGCCACCTCGCCTCCTGATATTCAGCGGCTGTTCCTGTGAATCCAGGATGACGAGGGATGGGATCACCTGGGCGGGTTTGGTTTCAGTGGAGCCAGGAGAGCACTGGTTCTGACGGGTGAGTCCCCTCTGGGGCTGTGGCCATCAAGGGTCACTCTGAGGCACTCCGGCTGGGCCAGCCTGGAATCTGTCACTAATGAGGTACCATGGTTCCGGCTCCAAGGTTTACCTGGATGAAGAATGTTCCTCTTCAATGGTTAAAGTAATTTCTCTCCCTCAGAGACTGCTTTATTTATATTTATTTATTTGTTATTTATTTTTAAGGGGCAGGGGCTCTTTCTTCCTGAAGCAGCTTTGCTGTGGAGTGACCCAGGCCACTCTCTGTCCGGGGTGGAAGAGAGCCTCACAATTCTCAGCCCACGATGTGCAGAGGCCTGCCCACTGACTTCCAGTGGCCAGCAGAGGCCTCAGGTGTGGCCCAGCCTCTGGCCGTGCCAGGAGCTGTTGCAGGAATCAGAAGGGCGTGCTTGGGAGGAGGGGCCTTGATGGTCTCAGACGCTTGCTCATATCATCACCCCTGTACCAGCATCCGCGGGAGGCTGTAAACGACAGAAGTTCATTGTCTCACCGTTGCAGAGGCCTTAAGTCCAAAACCAAGGCCTCCCGTTGCAGGAGCTTCAAAGGGAGGCCCGGGAAGGCGTTTGTTGACTCCGCTGTGAAGAATCCTCCCTCCCCCTCCGGCGCCGGCCCTGACCTGTGCTGGGCCCTTCACCCGTTCAGCCTCCCTACGAGGCGTCTCACACGCGTCACCCGATGATCGCTGTTGTCACTAGACTGGATGGCTTTGCAAACGAGTAAGGGCCTTGGCAGCAGGGTAGACTCCGCAGATCTTTCTTCTGCAAGATATGACTTTTTTTTTCATGTAAAAGTAAGGATTGTGAGGTCAAGTACAGGGTGTCCCCCAAAATATATGCACATCCTTTGAATAATATTAAGGCAGTGTTTATTAAAATACATTTCATTTTCAAAATTGAGCTGTTAAAGTGTGTATACATTTTTGGGGACACCCTATACATTTGGCAAATGATGAGTTAAATACCTTGAAAGGGGCTTTTCACCGAAGACTTCTCAGGACCTTTCCTGTGCTAACGGGCATCGTGTCCGGGGATGACAACATCCGCCCCAAATCCTTCGGTTTTTCTCCAAGCTCTCCCGGAATGATCGCACTGAGGAAACGGGATAGGAAACGTTGTTTTTGTGGTCAGGACTCCGATAGCATCGGCCCTGGCGATGTCTCTGAAATGGCCTTCACCTCTGTTCACAAAGGGATGGCCTTGAACTGGGAGGGGGCGCCGGGAGTCAGCGGACGGGACGCGGAGCCTTCGGCCAGACCAGGTGGCTCCGCAGGTGCGCGGCTTCCGGGAGTTTCCCGCCCTGGGTGATACTTTGTTGCCTGGAGCTCGCTGTTCCTAACGGAACTGCAGGTGCGTGTGTTAGGGCGGGTGTGGGCGCTGAGTAGTGTGGGCCCCTCTCTGCCAGCAGAGGTGGGTAGAGGTGGGAATTCGTCAGGAGTTGCCCACCTGATGTAACTCGCCTTCCACGTCAGCGGGATTTCTTGTCGGCTGTTTAGAAAGCGGCGCCCCGTTTGCCGAGGGTCTGAGCGGATAGTTTCTGCCTCCCCTCCCCCACGGGCCCAGCAGCCTTTGGTAATGCCCGTGGCGAGTACCTGCGGGTGGGCAAGCAGGCGCGAGGTGAGCGAGGCGGATTGCATGAAGACCAGCGGGCATTTTTCAACTTTCCCTGTTCTTTCTTCCCTTCTGCTCCACTTTCTCTTTGCCATTGCATTAATTAGAAATTTAGGTAAATGACAGAGGCGCCCCAATTTTTTATATCTGCCAGCAGAACAATTAGGCCATTAGAAGTAACAAATGGTCCGGACTCGTGTTGCCTGTTGAAAATTTTCAAGCTACATTATTTCTGACAAGAAAAAAACAAATAATAGTTGTTTTGGCCAATCCTTACCATAAGCAGTGTCAGCGCTAGCAGATGCAGCCGAGCCCTGGCTCTCTGCCTTGTCATGCCTCATTAGGGTGTGCTGACTCTGGTGGGTTCCCGGTCCTTTAGGTAAACAGTTATTTACATGAACTGCGACATTTTTCTTTGGTGACAATTTCTAATTGTTCAGGCAACCAAGGGTGATATATTAAGCACTTGGAAAAAGGCTTCACCTGTGAAACAAATTACTTTAAATTAACTATCCTTTCAAAGGAGAGGCAAAATTTCAAGATGGACAAATTAGACCCTTCTCAGGCACATATGGTTAGTGTTTCCAACACGTCCCCACTGGTCCCCACTCCAGAGGACAATTCTTCATGATGGAGTGGGGGACTTGCTGGCTCATTTGGGGCTCCCTCCAATGCCAGCGCTCGCCCGCGGTGCGCTCGGGAGGGGTCCCGCTAGGGCTGAGCGCCGCGCGTTCCCTCGGCAGCTGGGGCTTTTTCCCTCCGTGTTGGATTTTGGAGTTTAACTCTTTCTGATATCGGTACACGGCTCTCCCTGCAACATCTTCCGCTCTTTGCTGCCCTTTACACGTGACTTCTGGCCACGTAAACGGTCACTGAGTATCCGCTGGAGCCCGTCAGTTAGCCACGTGTTCGTGTCTTCCATGATGGGTAGACTGACAGCCCCGGCCCTGGGCAGGGGCAACTTAGGGGCGGGAGAAACGAATCACCAACCGGCCACTCTGCTCAGGGCACCGGGCTACGTGAATTGAGAGCCGCATATTAAAAATCAAGGTCAAACTTGTACTGTACTGGGCTGGATATTGTCCCCCCAAGTTTCATGTGCTACCTTGAACCTCAGAACATGACTCTTATTCGGGAATAGTGTCATTCCTGGTGTAATTAGTTAAGATGAGATCAAAGTAGAGAGGAGTGGGCTCTTACTCCAATAGGACTGGTATCAGACACACAGATGAGCAGGGGAAAGTGCCACAAGAAGGTGAAGACAGGTTGGAGAGATGTGTCTACAAGCCAAGGGCCAGCGAGGCCAGCCAGCCGCCACCAGGGCTGGGAGAGGCACCCTGTAGGCTCACGCTAGATGCAGAGATGATAAAATGCGTCTCACTGTCTTTGATAAGCTCCATTTCAAATGGGTTTTTAGGACTATATATGATTGAAATGGACCCAGAGTGGAAGAGAGAGAAAAGCTGAATGAGCCCCTTCTCCACGTGGAACTAAAAACAAATGGAAACGATTTCCTCTCTGCCACCCCAAAACGGAACAGTCGCAGTAGTTTCAAATGTGGTTTCCAGTTCCTTCCTTCTTTCAAGCTACAGTGAATTTTGACTCTGTAAGAGCTATTTCTGAGCATAGACAAGAAAGAAATCTTTTCCCTTCATTTTATAAAAGTAGATGATTCTTGACCTGGAAACTTGGTATAAAGATATATAAAGACACCTATAAGTCCATTTAAAAAAAATCATTTTTATTGATTTCAGAGAGGGAGGGAGAAGGAGAGGGAGAGAGAATCATCAATAATGAGAGAGCCATCGATCGGCTGCCTCCTGCACAACCCCGACTGGGGATCGAGTCCGCAACCCGGGCGTTCACCCCGACATGTGCCCTGACCGGGATTCGAACCCTGACCTCCTGGTTCACAGGTTGATGCTCAACCGCTGAGCCGCGCCGGCTGGGCCCTGTAAGTCAGTTTTACCCACGAAAAGAGATGTGACTAGTCTTCAATAAAATATTACCAGATGGAAGGGCGTAGCCTATTCAAACTAATGGTCCACTCCCACCCTTGCTGAGCATGTGCGTCCGGGAGGCTTGGCCCGGAGTCTCCTTCCACCCTCAGCGACAGCCTCTTGGGGAGGTGAGGGTTCCACGGCGAGAGAGGGTGCGTTGCTCGTTCTCACGTCACTAGCAGGTAGTAGAGGTGAGATGTGCACTGAGGTCATCCTGAGGTCCCAGACTTCTGCCAACGACACATTGTGACCTCACGGTTCTCGCGGTGCACAGGAGCCTCTGCGAAGGCATCTGGCGGGACAGGGGAAGCACAAGCGAGTCTCTGGTTGGGAGCAGGCCAGCTAGCTGATACAATGTAACATTTGTTCTTGGTAACAACCACAAAGAGCGAGGGCGTTTCCTTGAACGTGGGAGCAATGTTTGCGTAAGGTCATCAGTCCTCTGCCTTCCAGGTCTCCTCCTCTCGTCTTCTGCGTTAGGAATGACACAGGATGGTCGCTGCGATGCCTCTTGTAAAACGCTATTTTGTAAGTTTTATTAAAAAGAAATATAAAAAATGTGACACATAGTTACTGGGATGAAGGAGATAAAAGTAGCATTGTTTTCAGTTGATGTAACTATTTGTGAAGCTTAAAAGAATCAACTAAAAACATATTAAAAGTACCAAGACAATTTTAGCTAATAATTAACAATTTTAACTAAAATGTAAATTTTAACTAATGTGAATAAGTGAGTTTATTTTTATTTAACACAACACAAAACATATAAAACATACATTCTAGGCAAAAATATATCATTTACAGTAACAATAGGAATATAAAATGTCTGAATAAAATCACAAAATGTCCTGCAAAAGTATTAAAAATTATAAAACTTTGCCAAGGGACCGAAAAAAAAAAAAAGACTTAAATAAATATAAAGACTTATGTTCCTGCACAAGGAGGTTTAGTAGCGCAGATGTCAACTTTCGCCTAATTCATCTACGAATTCAATGAATATCCAATTCTAGCCCCAGTGGGATTTGGGCTGGAACTTAACAAAATGTTGCTAAAGTTCATCTGGAAAAATAAATGGCTGAGAAGAGCCAAGGAAATTTTGAAACATAAGAATAATGAGAGAGGACTTGACCTGCTGGATATTAAAATACTGGAGCGATTAGGACAACGTGCTCTCGACGCGGAGAGAAATGAACCGAGAGGCCAGAAGAGAAGTTTCAGGAGGAGACATAAATAATTTAGATGCAGCCAAGATGACATTTAAGGGTAGAAGAAAAGGGTGGATTATTGAGTAAATAGTTTAGGGGGAAAAAGTTAGATCCCTACTTTATAATTATACTAAAAATAAGTACGGGAAAGATGAATATTTTAGGCTTAGGGATGGATCTATAATTAGCACTGGAAAAAATATATGTAAAAGTTTACCCAGTCTTTCCGTGGCAGGGGCTTTGTCCGTGTGGAATCACATGTAGAAGCCGAGAAAGAAAAGTGGATGGGTTGCAGTTGCTAAAAATGTGCTTCCAAGTTTAAAAAACTGCAATGCAAACAAAGCATGGAGAAATTTTGCAACTTATATCACAGTTCAAGTGTTATCATCTCTGATACATAAATAATTATTCAAATCACTAAGGAAAAGATAAACCAGAAATCCCCAGGCTTACTTGTCTTTATTCTGACAAAGTGCTTTCTTGCTCTGTCTTCCTGTCTCTCTGTCTCTGTCTCTGTCCTTCTGTCCCCCCCTCCACATACTCACACAGACACATGCACGCACGCACGCACACACAGTATTTTTATTCTGGTGCTGTTAAAATAAAACCCAAATGGTGACATTGCGTTTGGCATCGGGAGACCGGGCCCATATACGGGCACCATGTGGTCAGGATATGGTTTGCGATTATATGGGGAAAACCTCTAATCTATCCCGTTAACTGTGAGTCCAAAATAAAGCAGCCTGTGTGTGTGTGTGTGTGTGCGCGCGCGCGTGTGGTGAAAGCATGTGTGTAAGGTATTTAAGGTGGAATAAAAACCCCGTTTTCAATGAGTGCGTTTGAGGAGAGGCACCGGGCTGGGTCTGGGCAGGAAGGGGACCCGCTGTTGCGTTTTCTAGTCTTAACGCCTGCGTTTTAAACAATTCGTAGAAACTGTCGGAGGGAGAATAGAAACAAGTTTGGTTTTCTCCTTTATGTTTCCCTGTCATTAAAACAACTAGCAAAAAAACTAATAAATATTCAGTTAAGAATAAAATGATAGAAAAAAAAATACGCAGGAGATTTAAAAGGGTAATTAAATAAAAGAGAAGAAATATAAATGGTCAGTAAGCATAAAATCTCTCGACTTGTAACGAAATGCAAATAAAAATGAAATAGTGTTTGACTTATAAAATTGTATATAAAATGTTTTACTTATAAAAATGTTTTAATGGTGATATCTGACGTTGGGAGGGCGGAGGCAAATGGGAACAGCCGAGGGTGGGGTGTGTCCTGTGGCCTGTCTGCTTAAAGTTTTCAGTGTTTTAAATTCTTCTTTGAGTTTCACCCTGTGGAAATAATTGTAGGTGTTAATAAAAGTTTGGCCTGAGAGATTTTTATCGAAGTGTCTTTGGTGACAGAAAGAGACGCAGTCGGCTGCCTAACCCTGGTACAATCCTACCTGGTACAATGCGAGGCGACCATTCAAAGTGCAGGGAAAAGTGCTGGAACATGATTTAGGGTGAAATATGTAGCGTAAGATGCAGTCATCAGAACAGCCTGAATGGTCGGATGCAAGTTTCATTTAGAGAGTGTGAATCCTCGTGAACAGGTAGAAAGCACACGCACCCACCCTTGGAAGGGATGCTCCAGGTGGTGGGATTGTGAGGGGTTTTCTCTCCTATGCGCACATTCTTTGGTCCCTGTGATCTAGGTTCTGGGATGAGTTCCAGAGAACGGGGCACGTCACTCCTTCTTGAATTTAGCAAAAATGTATTGCACGTCTGCTCTTCCCGGCGCCCCAGGCCGCTCCTCCCTCCCGGGGTGTGTGGTCCTGGGAGGGGAGGCCCCCGGGGGAGCCAGGAGCAGAGACACCCCAGGCCTCCCACAGACCTCCTGCCTCCCGCAGACACAGAAGCGCGAGCTCGGCGGCAGAACCGTTCCGGCACCGCCCGTAGCTGTCTGCGCTTTCTGGATCTCCTGGTTCTGCCGCATGCAGGCCCCAGGGCGGTGAACTTAGCCTGATGCTTCCTTGCCTCCCAGTCTTTCTGGAGGAAACCATTAGCCTGCGAGGGGCACCGCCTCCGCCCGGCCTCGGCCTCAGGAGCAGGGCGCACCCTAGGAGCAGGCCACGCGCCCACGGCCAAGTCCTGGGAGAGGCCGGGGTAAAGGTCACGCTCAAGAGGCGACCCCAGCCCACGTGACAGCAGTCGTGAGGTGCAGCCATACACCACGCTGGTCACCACACCGTCTCCGGAGCTCCCTGAAAGGCTTGGGCGGACCTCTGGCCGGATCTACAGGAATCTTTAGGAAGGAGACAAGGCCCACGGCGCAGCCCTGTGCGACGATGCTGCACAGACGGCCTCGGGTGTGCACTGAAGGAGCTGAGCCGCCTGGCCTGGGCCTCGCCGCGTACCCGCCCCCCTGGGTCAGGCTCCTGCCCAGCTGCAGTGGGCATCTCACCCTGCACAGGGGCCTGGCCTCTCCTGGCTGCACGGTCCCTGCCGGGAGGAATTTCTCCCGGTCTTTGTGAAGCGAGTCCTCCCTGTTTAAGACCGACCTCCACGGGCAGGTCCCCTCTGTGTAAATCGCTCCCAGTCTCGCTGGTGGAGTCTGCGGGCTTTCACTCCAGTTTATTGTCAGTTTATGTTTCTGTGATGGATTATTGCCCACTGTGCTAGGTGATTCCTGGGCCAATCCTCACTGTCACTCCAAGGGACTGAGTGACTTCCTCTCTTGTCCTGAGCTATGTGAGGCTTTGTATCTCTTCTGGCACCTGCATCCCACTCTCCTATATTTAAGCAAAATTCTTTAGAGAGATGGTGCATCCTGAAATGACATCCTCTGTCTCCCAGTACCATCCACACACAGACACGCACACAGACTTGCACACATGCAGAGAGTGCACACACAGACACACACAGACATATACTCACACCCAGACACACACACCCAGACATGCACACAGTACATTACACACACAGGCACATGCAGAGATGCAGACAGATGCAAACACACAGAGACACATCCACAGAAACATACACTGACACACAGACACACACACATTCACAGGCATGCACACACAAAGATGCACACATGCACAAACACATACAGTAAAACATGCAGATATACAGACACACACTGACACACACATAGACATGTACACACACACAGGCATGCACACACAGCCACACGGCCGTGCACACACATGTTTTAATTGTTTGGCTGCTCTAGGAGTTCTCAAAGCAAACATTGCAAGAGACTGAAATTGGTTGTAAGACCTCCAGGAGTCTTTTTCCTTAGAGGGTCCCTTTAGGGCCACATGAAAAGGGCAGTCTCAAGGCCCTCAGGGTTCTTGGTGGCTGGGGAGCATGGCCCCCATTAGGGAAGCCTGTGTGTCTCCCTGTCTTCACCCCAAGACTCTAGGATCTCACAGCATTTTAACCTCACAGAGTTGCTCCAAGCACAGGCTGAAATTCTTACATCTCAGAGCTGGTCAGCTTTGCCATCCCGTCTTCTGATGAGCGACTGAGAGCTGCTCTCGCTTCTATTTTGCTAATTTCATGCCTAATGCTAAGTCCGTGTGAGTCCTTAATCTCATTCAGAAACATCCACAAAATATTTATTACTGGCAAACTTATTTCATAGGTAATTGCATTGTACTTTTTTTTTTTCCTAAAAAAACTTGTATTTTATGCCTTCTCGTGAAATAATTAAAAACATCATTTTCGCTTTGATCTTTTGGGGATTAAAACTATATTTAATCATGCGCTGTTTTTTTATGATTTTTGTTCTCGTGTTGTAGCCAACAGTGGTTTTTATCTCCTCTCTGTACTTGCAATAACCTATTATTTGACCATGAATCACTTTAATGGATTGAAACATAAGCATGTGCATTGAAAAATAGATACATTAGTCAAATCAATAAATAAATATGAAAATATATTTCTACAATGAAAAACCATCTTGGCTACTGTGTCCTCCAACTTGGACAGAGAGCGCGGAAATATATGGCCATAAAATATAGCTTGCCCTGTCAGCTAGCCAGTGCCTGCAGCCTAGAAGGGATTTTGAGCGCTGGGTAAGTAGTATTTCATCAACAAAATCATAAAAGAAAGACATTAAAATGAAGAGATGATGGAGTGTTGCAGGACGTCTGCGAAATCACCCTTCACTCCCAGGCTGGAGTAGCTGGGTATTAGGCTCGCATACTTTCATATAAATTTGCTTACAAATAGCAAGTCTTAACAAGCAGGCTACCAGGCCGGCCTGTAGCAGATATATTTCCACTATTGTTGCTAAACAAACTCCGCTTGCTCTCCGCGGTGCAGCTGGGTGGAAACAAATAATTCATCTCCGCTCTAAAAAAGTACAACTCTTCCAACCTGCACCCAGTGTATTTGTCTTTGTTAATTAGCAACCGAACGTAGCCCCTTTCAGCTGTTCACAAGCCGGCTCCGCCGCTTGGTTTTCATAGGCTCCTCTCGGGCTGCCTTTATTGGGTGAAATCCCCTATTAGTCATAATCGATGTTCAATCTCTAATTTCATAAGATAATAAAACGGGCTGCAAGGGTTATTAGTAGTTACATTGTGTAACTTATCAGTGCTTGTCAGAAGGATGTCGGAATAAAATGAACACTCGCTATTTTAAAAAAATACAGCTGAGAAATCACGATTTTAAGGGACTTGTCTCTCCCAGAAACGACACAAAATGCAGTGAGAAGATCTGCATTTGAGTTTATTTACTTATCAGTGTAATTTTTTTCTGTTGCACACAGTATTCGTTAGTATCTGCAAATTGCTACAATTTGCTTGATTAGACGTATACACATTAATAAGATGGAGCAGCACTTATTTAAATCAGCAGGTTCCATGGGGTGGAGGGACTTTAACAGAGCAGATGTGAACCTGGGTAGATCTCTAGATTTCGGGTTGCACGGTGTTTTATAGTTCTTGCCATCCAACCCCTTTTCCAGTCATCCGGCCACAAACCATCACCAAGTGCTTGGCTCCTGGACCCCTCGAGGAGGGAGGGTGTTTCCTCTGCTTCCCCCAGGACACCTCGGGAGCCCTGCCTCCCGCCTCGTCCGGCCCCTGGGCTCGGTCCGTGACAGATGAGACATAGGGGATGGAGCCTTCTAGGTTTACTCCTCTCTTCGGTTTCCTTCAGTGTCACTTTGCTGCTCCTGGTCCATCCAACCTGCCACTCACAGCCAGGGAACCAAGCAAGAGCCCCAACTCAGACTTTGGATTTATACTTTAGATTTCATTTCTCCCCCTTCCACGAGGATTGTCACACACCCTCCCCAGAACCTGGGCTCTGGGAAGCGGAAGTTGGGAGTCAGCTGGCCTGGCCCTCCCGGGGGTGCTGGGGAGGCGAGGACCCTTCCAGGAGGAGCTGAGTCTCAGGTCCTTCCTGAGGCAGGACCCTGGGGTGGATGCTTTGAGCTCCAGCGGCCATCCCCACTGAGCCCCCGGGAGCAGGGCTCTGGGCACCCCACCCCAGAACCTGAAGACTGTCTCTGTCCCCAGCGCACATTTCAGCGCTTTGAGTGAGGGCAGAGCCCCCTCCAAGAGCCGCGGGGCCCAGCCCTCCTGCCGGTGCCCAGAGCCAGCCCCGCCCCGCAGAGGCAGGAGCCCGCACGCACCCACCATCTGGCCGCCAGCCCAGGAACGATCTGCTTTGGGGGTCATCTTACCGCCCCAGCTTCAGCTGTGCCAATTTCAATGTGCGCTTTTTATGAAACATTTTATTCAGGGCAACTGGTGTGACACTGCGTGGGCTCCCCTCCCCCCTCCCCTCTACTCTCTGGTTTGTTCTCTGACCAGTTGGTTTTGGTTACAATGTAGCCCACCCACGCGCAGGCTGCAGAGATGGGTGAGCAAAGTCACAAACAATCCAGGGTAATTGCGGTGAAACCTTTGTACCGCATCTGCCAAGGCCGGGGACCCATGTGTGGAATATACTAGCATATGATTTTGGGATTAATAGTTTAAACTTTTTTTCTTTTTTTTTCTTTTTCAATTGATTTCTATGTGTGTCGGAGGTGGGGGAGGAGAGTACACAGGAATGTATCCGAATAAATGTTATTTTTGAATCACAGATACGTTAGCGCTCTTTAAATGCCAAATGGGGAATGATGTATGCACATAAACATTTAAAATAATGCCAGTAAAAATCACAGTGACTCATTGTTCGGACCACCCCGTGCCAGCGGGCTCGGGCCCCGCCGGCCCTGGATGCTCACCCGGCTTCATTTAAAACGTCGACCCCAACATGCTGTTGTCATGAGCGTCCCTAATAAATGCGATCGCATTTTCAGTGCAGTAAATTGCGTATTGTCCAGGTGCTGGGCTCTGCTCGCGGGGAAGCCGGGGGTCCCTTCTGCAGGAGGCACCCTCTGTCTGTGGAGGAACCCGGCTCAGGGCGCGGGTGGTATTTCTTGTGTCCGCCTGGGTCCTCATTCCCCGAGCGTGAAAACTTTACTGCTCAGTATCTACTGGGCTGTGATGAAGTGACGGATGATTTATTGGGAGCCAAAACCGGGGCCTCGACGGCGGACGTTTCTGCCTTTGTGTCGCAGCCCCGCCGGCCTCCTGTAAGCGCCGCCGCGGCAACACATCGGGGGCCTTCGCTGCTGGCGGGGCCGCGCTCCTCGTAAAGGCCCGCGTTTCAGATCGCACTCTGCCCCTAATTTCATTCAATTCCCCTTTGTTGCTTAAAAATTCAATTTGTTTAATTGAGCCGTTTGACAGTAAAATCTGAATTCCATGCATTTTAACCATTCGTATTAAATTTCCCTCCGTATAGTGCTTTTATTAATGTGCTTTACGGGCGGAGGCTTAATTTAAATTCGGTGACCTCACAAGCTTATAAAAAGATCTGAATTCTTGTGTGTGTTTTTTCTTGTTTGTTTTTTTTTTTTCCCCTCTCAAACCTAAATTAAAATGAATCAATGGGAACCAATGGCACAGTTGTGGTTTCCTCACTGGGATTAGTAAGTCAAGGAAAGGAAAACGCAGGGCTACGGGAGTACACAGCCCGCAGGTGTGGGTGTGCGCGTTTTATAGGCGTATTTTCATATTTTAATAGATGACATAATATCGTGGCAGAAACGCAAGTCTAAGTGACCCGCCCTGAACAGCTCAAAAAGCCCGTCTCCATCTCCGCTTAAAGTGGAGGGCGAGGCATTGCGTGACAGAGCACGTGCTTTGTCTGCTTGTGACAGGGTTACACGGTTACTGACACTTAACTCGCTGAGCATCTTTACCTGTAGGGTCCATAAGATACCCAGGAACCAACATGCGATTTTTTGAGGTTTGCTAAACTTTAATCTGTAAAATTTTATAGCAACATCCGAGCCACTATGCGCGTGTAGAAAGCCGTGTGGCTTTCCAAACACTTGTAAGCCGTGAATTATGTCACCAGAACGGATTGGCTGTGTATCATTATGTCCAGGTAGATGCCAGAATGATGACATAATTGCTAGTTGGGAGTAAAATACAACCCCTGTAAAACGTTACCAAGGTAAGCGAGGAAGGGCCGTAATTCATTATACATAAACACGGCTCCCGGGCATTCATCACGCGTCGGCCGCCGCTCTCGGCAGGCATTGTTTCTCCCGCCTGTCACTCCGCCCGCCCTGGCGCCGCGTCCCGGTGCAAAAGTGCTAACTCCTTAGGTTCCACCCCGTGCCCGGTCCCCCGGTGTGTTTCAATTGGAAGTCCCTCTCGGCGCATCCTGTGAATGCTCAGCCCGACGCCGCCTTCCCGAGGCGGAGGGCCCAAGTTTGGATGGAGACGCATCCGTGGCTTCGGATGGGAGGTCAGACGGCTCCTTCAGGCGCCAGAGCAGCCCGACCTCGCAGGGCCGGCACCTCCGGAAGGACGGCCTGGCAGCCCCGTGCCCTGAGCTCGCGCCCGGGACGCGGTGTGACAGTCTGGGCGGCAGAGCGCTTTTCCTACCTGGGCACGGGCGCCCCCCAGCCCGAGGCGGCTGTTTAACTTTTCACCTCTGGGCTCGCTCGGCGAACGCGCCACACGCCGGAGGGGGGCCGGCAACGTTTGCTTTCCGCCGGCTCCTGTAAGACACATTACTCATGTGGTCAGACATGTGCTGCTGTCCCCAAGTAACAAGTCATTTCCTCCAAATGGCCACCTCTGCTTTAAATTCACTGTGTTTCGGGCCACCCTGGCCCCTCCCACCCTGTCAGGGCACCAGCTCAGGGGGAGCCCCGTATCAAACGCCTGCGTAAAGAAAGGGCTTTGTTTGGCCAATCTTTGATTTCCTGATATTTCATCAAGCCCAGACTCTGTGTCCCCTGTCGTGTGCGAGACAAACAGCTTTGTAACTACAGGCACCTCTGTCCTAACGTCGGGTCTTGAGCCTGGCCTGGGATGAATCAACCCTCAGCATTGCTTGGCGTCTCCCTGCCTGCTCCTCGGCCTGGCGACACTACCGAGCGGTGGTGGCAGACAGACATCTGATGTGACAGCTGTGTGTGGCACATGGCAAGCCCTTGGCCCACTGGTTAATTAATGGTACCAGAGAATAGATAATGAAATCGTCTGGAATCAGCACCCTTCCCACTAATGGGGTCCATCATGCCCAGTTTGGGGTAACCACCCTATGGAGACTAAAGGCAATGGGAAGAGAGAGGCGATGAGGGGGGGTCCCTGCAATCTCGACACCACTGGCACCTCCAGGGGAATAGGCGAGGGGCTTCCAGCGGGGGTCTGGCCAGAGGCCTGGGACCCCCAGAAGCAATAGAAAAACATTATCTTGTCTAAACTCCTATAAACATTGCTTGTGTTTGTGTATTTTTTCCCTTCCTCAGATTTTCCCCAAAAGCCCACCATCCCCTTTGACTTAGTGACAAAAAATGTGATTTATTGGGTGAGATTTTCTCCACAAATATTCCTGAGTGGACAAGGGCAGTTTCGTCCTCTCCAGAATCTAGCTGGTGGGAAACCGAGACGCCGGTAAGGAAAGACCTCACGTTTCCTAGAAGGGACCGTGCTCTTTAACGGAAAGAAAAGTAGCAAACGAATCTTTCAGGATTCAGTGAAATACGCCGTTTATAAAGGAAATGGCCTTTTCTCTAGTCAACAGAATTGGATCGAACTCCGTGTCTCCATCCCACCACCCTGAGTGTTTTCCCCCCACGTTGCTGGACGCATCCTGAGCAGGAGAAAACTGGCTCAGGCACCAAATAAGGTTAAAAGCTGGAGCCAAAACCTAGAGAAGAAATCCTCTCTCCTTGTTACGTTTCAAAACAAATTATTTTATTGTTTTGTAAA
Organism: Miniopterus natalensis; assembly: GCF_054644295.1. Taxonomy (NCBI): domain Eukaryota; kingdom Metazoa; phylum Chordata; class Mammalia; order Chiroptera; family Miniopteridae; genus Miniopterus; species Miniopterus natalensis. The sequence goes on from NC_142094.1 coordinate 55,647,966, forward strand.
AATGATAAACATTTTTCTTAGAGCGTGGAAGCAGCGATGGGACTGGCCTACGTCGGCAGAACGGCCCTCGCCTCTCCCACCTGGTTTTAATAGTCTTTATTATTTCCTTAATGTTTACAGTTATGGCATTTATATATTTATGTATACTTTTACGTGTGCTGCTTGATTTACCAGCTTTAAAAATGACATCTTTGTTGCTCAGGTGAAAAAGACGAGAGAAACAGCGAACTCGCAGGGCTCTCACCCAGCCTGCTCGTCACGGCCAGCTGCCGACACGTTTGCGTGACCAGAGTTGTACACATTTGCGTCTTGCTCGCCTGCGAAACGTCTCGGTGTCATCGGCGCTCTGCCGGTCAGCGGGCTCGATGCCGATGCTGATCCTGTGCCAGGGGCCTTTCCGTTTGCGCTCGGATGGGTGAGGTTTGCGGACCAGTTGTTTCTCTCAGAAAGGCTTGTCAATGCTACATTTCTGGAGTTCTTGAAAGTTCGTTTCCTTTAACACTTGGATTGCAGTTTGGACAGGTCCAAAATTCGGGGGTTAACGCTGTTTCTCTTAGCGTGGACCCGTCTTCTCCTGGCTCCCCTGAGGGTCTTCCTTTCTTGGAAAATCAATAGCTCCTCCTACCACGTGTCTCAGCATCGATCACTCCATCTCCTTACTCTCGGTCCACAGGGCTCTCTTTCAGTCTGTAGATTCAAGTGGTCTTTTATTTCCTGGAAAGTTTTCTTACATCGTATCTCAAAGTTCTTTCTTTCCTGGCCCAGTTTCTCAGCTCACCGCTTATGTGTTTGTAGGACATTTTTTCCTATCTATCTATCTATCTATCTATCTATCTATCTATCTATCTATCTATCTATCTATCTATCTATCATCTACCTACCTCCCTATCTACCTACCTACCTATCAATCACCTATCACACCCTTATTCCTCTGTGACAACCCTTCATTTCCATCTGGTTTGCTCAGCCCTGCTTTCCCCGTGCCCTCTGGTGTCGTCGGACCTCCTCCCATCCTGCCGTTGCCAAGGTGGCCTACATCTCTGCATCTAGTTTCTCATCTGCTTCGTACTTTGTTTCTCCATCTACTGTTGCCTCTCTCTCTGTTTTCTGAACCCCTGTAGCTCTGCTCTGAGATTCTATATTAAAGGAGTAATTATTTCATTAAGGTTTAAAACATTCATGGGGTTTGCTTGGTAACAGTTTTCATCTGCTCAATGGAAACCTCTCTGTAGCGAGTGTTCTTTATGTACCACCTGTTTTCCTGTTCCTTTTCTCTCTTTTCCAGTAGTATTTTCAATGTCTTCTGTGCTTACCCATTTTCAAAAATTATTACTCCTGCCTTCTGCAGTTGACGGTAAGCCCAGTAAGAATATTCAATGGACGAATGAATTAATTAACTTATGAGATTGTTGTAAGCCATGAAATAGGTCATTGACTTTGGCTACATGGTTGCTTTTATTTCTCAAGTGAACTTGGCTATCGCTCCAACTCTTGAGCGTTTTTGGAGGCTGGAGACTAAGTTTTGTTCATTGTGAGATCTCAGCTAGGCCCTTGCACGTGGTCAGTGCCTCGAGCCACTGAATATAATTTCATGATCATTGCAGCTGGAAGCGGACCTCAGGCGGAAAACAAAACAGATGAGCTCTCTTCTCTTTCCGAGCTTATGGCGATCTGTGTCGTCGTTGTGATATTGTGAGCCCAGTGGCCATTTAACATGCATATTTTATTGTGGAGTAAAGATAGACGAATAGCTTACAGTTATTGAGCATTTACTAGTTGGTGGGCCCTGCCTTTGTTTTTATTTTTAACTTAGTTTATGTTGTCCTTCCAGCAACCCTATGAAGACATGATGTCACCGTTCTTGATAAACAGACGGGAAAGTAGAACCTGTCTGGTTGTCTCAAGCTCATGCCTCTGGGAAGCGTGTGTCCATGATGCAAACCCAGGCGGCCTGATGGCAGGATGTGAACGGGAGGTTCCCCTTTCTAGCAGTGGGGCCTGCAGCAAGTTGCATGAGTCTTGGAACAGCAGCTGTCCTAGGAGTGTCTGCAGAAAGGACCGTGGCATTGGAAGGGCCCCACATTCGGGTGATGGGGTGGATAGAATGGGAAAAGCCTGCGCTTTCGAGTCTGCTGGGCCTGGCTTTCTTCATTATTTGCATTATGACCCAGGGCATATGGTCTGACGCTCAGCCTTGGAGAAATGCTGCTCTAGATAGCAGTGATCAACTCACCCCTGTTTGCCCAAAGCTTAGCACCATGTCCTGGGAACCCTTCAGTCCTTGGAAAACCAGGACAGATGGTCACCCTAGATACATATGAGTTCAGTCTCTTTGAAACTCTTAAGGGCCACCTACCTGGGCTTTGGAGGCAGGGCTCTGAATTTCAGTCCCTGCCTGGCTGAATTTCCTACAATCACCTGTCATCAAATTGGGGACACACAGTGACTGATGGCTGGACTCGGCTGCCCCTTGCTCACTGGAATACAGCTGGGACGGCTGTGCCCTCTCCAGCCCCCATCTGCCTGCCAGGGTGCACCCGGTTCCATTGCCAGCAGGTGCGCCCGGCTCCCCAGCACCTGCCCTGCCAGGGGGTGTGTAAATGTCCACACGCTGCTCCCCCGGCTCCCCTGCCCTTGACCGTGTGGGAAGGCCATGTGGGAAGGGTGACGACATGACCTTTGCTGCAGGGACCAGGAGCCGAGCTGCGACTGCAGCCCTGGTTCCCCAATTTGAGCGATTGCTGAGCCTGTAATATGTCTCCCGCTCATTTGAGGAGTCACGGCCCTGCTAGTATCTAATTCATTACTCGTTAGAGCAGTTTGAAATAAGGCACAGTGTGTACTAAAGAGAGCTATATAAAACCAAATTAAATATATTTCAGTACAAGCGCACTCAGCCAGTTGCTCCCAAGAAAACCCGATAATTGGGACTCTCACTCGGCGCGGATGGTGCGCGCCAGCCCAGAAAGGATGCTTTTTATAGCCGTGCCCTTCACGCCGGCGCATGCAAACCGGCAGCTTTACGCGGAAGTGTGAGAGGAGCGCCGCCGGCTCGGGGACCCGTCTGAATCCGAGGCCGGGGCCGAGCGTCTCGCCTCGGCCTCAGTGCAAACGGCGTCACAGTTTCTCTCTTCCCTCAGATCCCTTCTTCTATCTTCTCTATCTCCCTCTCCCTCGTAAAGTCCGTTTTGCTTTTTCTGATTTCAAGCCCACAAATCGGTTCCCTGAATTAAAAACCAGCTTTCCTGTGTCAGCTCAGGCGTCCTGAGGAAAACCCCAGAGTGGGGCTTACACAGCAGGCGTCTGTTCTCACGGCTGCCGTCGGAGCCGCGTGGCCGGGTCCCGGTGAGACCCTGTTCCTGGACTCCAGATGCCGTCTTCTCCCTGTGTCCTCACGACGTCCCGGTGAGACCCTGTTCCTGGCCTGCAGATGCCGTCTTCTCCCTGTGTCCTCACGACGTGGCCAGGGTCGGGGTCGGGGGTAGAGCGAAAGGGCACTTCTTCTAAGGGCACTAATCCCATCCTGAGAACTGCACCCTCACGATCTCCTTAAGCCCTAATCACCTCCCAAAGGCCGCAACTCCTAATCCCATCACATGGGGGGGCGGAATTCAGTCCCTAATGGTCAGGTTAAAAGAGTATTTTCCCCAATATTCACTTGGGGTAAGAAATGGCACATCCAAGCTAAATTCTAGGCAGATATATCACAACCAAAGGCAAGAGACAGTCACCCCAGGGTCACAGTGCCCTTTGCCAAGGGGGCTCAGGCGGGTCGGAGGCTGCCCGAGGAGCACTGTCGTCTGAGCTCTCCTGGTTTCCAAGCACCAGGGAGACCATGTCGTGTGCACCAGGTGCTGCCTCAAGGTGGCCAATGCGGATGCAGCTGGAAGGGGTGGCCGTAGCCGGAGGGGAGCGGTGTCCTTGCTTGGTGGGCAGAGATTAAATTAAGGTGGACTCGCCGAAGGGCGCCCGTTTTGTCCCTCCATCCCTGCTGTCTCTCCCGCGGTCCAGTGTTGCCATAATTCCAATGTCTGCAGGCATCTCCACGTCGAGTGTAGGTGGTCCCAGTAAACGGTCAGGCTTTACTTAGGACACGTCTGAAAACTCACACAAAGATGTTAGGTGCCCTTCATGGAATTTTCCAGTCTGGGGAGCCTTTGAGAATCTGAAGAATTTCCATATTTGACATGTGATTTGCTCTGAACAGGGAACCGGGAGCCCACTAGGCAGCGTATACAAAAATGGCTTTAATGTGGCCCACGCTCGAGAGCGGCCTCCTGACACCCAGGCCCTAGGGACTCAGGCTCCTTCCATGTGGATCCATCCGAGTGGCTGGCCTGCTGGCCGAGGCTTCTAGCGCCTTCAGGACAAGCGGCACCCCGAGGTTCTGCTCCGAGGATGAGCCTGCGGCTACAGCGGGTATCCCATTGTCCCCACTCTGCTGGACCCACTCCTCCTTCCCCCCCAGGGCCACGGGCATGGGGACAGTGCAGAAAAAGCCACGATGAACTCAGTCCAGTCCCTAGGTGAGCAGAACGTGGGAAACCCAAGAGCTGTGGAAGGGTGTGTCTTAGGGGGCGCAGGACCCAGGTGAGACTATTGCTACCTCAGACCTGATTGGAGGATGGCTGCCTGTGAGGATCAGAAACGGGAACCTCTTGGTCCCCGCTTAGCGCACCTGCGGAAGGAAGGGGTCCGCCGTGTGGCAGGCAGAACGCCACCCCCGGAGGCTGGCTTCTCCGGGAGGCGCGCAGGTGTCGCCCAGGTGGATGGATTTCCCAAGAGGCCCTCGGGCACCCGGTAGAAGACCCCCCGCGGGAGCCGGGGCGCTCCTAGGGAGGAGGGCAGGGCGGGGCCCGCAGGACGCCGAGCCTCTTCCAGCCTGTTCCGGGCCCTGCACAGGCAAGCACTGTGCTCAGTCAGCAGACCCAAGGTGTCCTCAGCCACCAGTCACTATATTTGAGAGTATTTTCCTGTTCTAGACTCATGGTCCCCTGATAGATCAGAAAATTCGTGCTATCGGGCATTTAAAACTTCCCGGACTGTGGGGGTGCACGGAGGACTCTGTGTCCAAGTTTCGGCCGCGAGTGGGTCTCCTGGAAACCCCTGGGCTAAAAGCTGCCCTAAGCCGGCAACGGGTTATTTTCACTCTAGTGACTCTGTGTTTGTAGCTTAAGGCAGATGGGCCCACGACTGCATTTTCACATAGTTTTCGGTGTTTTCCTCGCGTGTTTGGGACCACAGACTCCCTAAGTCGGGGTGGCAGGTCGCCAGAGCAGAGAGGTGTTAATGAGACTCCGTAGAAATGGCAGGGCGCAGGACGGACGGACTTGGCGCTGGGTCGAGGAGACAGGTGGTGGCAGCGGCCGACTGCTCACCTTGGATAACGACGGACGAGTGGTGACAGGGGAGAGACTCGAGGACCACGGAGGCATCACAGGCCAGGGTCGGGGCCGCCTGCGATGGGGGAGGCAGATGGCCGACGCCGCGACACCCCGGGCTCTCAGGTGAGATACGAGGGCGCTGATAGGCAGCCCCGCCACCCGATGCCAGCACGTGCGGGGAGCAGGCGCCGGGAAGGGCCCCGCGTTCGGGCCGCTTCCCCGCCGGTGCCAGGAGGGCCTTTTCCCACGTGTCTGTTGGTGGCGGTTGCCGTGTTTACAAAGGCCGTTGATTTAATCCTTTGGATCGCGAGCTGGGAGGCGGCCTTGACTCTAGGTGCTGGCTTTCCGTTGCCGGCCACCCAGGTCCCTTCTTGTACTGCCTGTTTCTCTGCTCAGTCGCACAGTTTTCAGAAAACAGACCCCCCCCCCAAAAAAAAGACAACTCCACCCTGTCACCGGGCGGGGTGGGGCCTGTGCAGAAGCCGGATGTGGGATGAGGTTGATCGTTTGGGGATCACCTTTTATATTCACTCAGTGGCCTCTGAGTTCATTCTCCCCACGATGGAGAGATGAACCCCTGCTGGTCCCATTGACCACCAAGAAGTGGGAGAGACAGGAGGAGTGGAATCACTTACACCCCGTGGCTGCAAAAATAGGAGGTCACTTCCGCATGCCTGGGGGGGGGGGGGCAGAGTCACGAGACGACTGGAGATTCCTGCGCCGTCAATGAGAGGGCAAGACCTTTGTCCAGGGGAAAACATGAGGACCGAGGGGGCCCCACGGTGCCCTTAAATGCAGGCGCTCGTGGGCGGCTGAACTTCCTTAGCAGAGACAGTAGGAAAATTGACGTTTCTGTATCACCGATAGGTTTTTAACATCCCGGAGATGAGAGGAAAAGGGGAAAAAAATCTATTCCTGTAACCAGGTGGCATGAAGTCACCTTTCAGATTCCCCCGCAGCACAAAACAGAAAACGCCGGGGCCTGGCTGGCGGGGTGCAGGAAAGGGCCCCCCCCCGAGTGCGCCCGGGAAGCGCGGGATTCCCCCGGATGTGCCTCGTGGTCCTTGTCTGAGCCGCGGGATCGAGTTGAGCTCACGGAAGATTGATCAATTTCAGTTAATGTTAAAAATTAGTTCAAGACCATTTTGGAGAAAAATAGTCCTATTTCTGCTCTTTCCTAGTAATGACCTGAAACATGAGCTGCAATCTTCCTCCCCGGCCGTGGGCTCCGAGGCTCTGTGAGAAATTCCCCTAATGGGTTAGATTTAGCATTGTCACCCTCGAAATTAAATGCTGGTGTTTAAAACTTCATTTTTATAAGGAGAACTTGACATTAATAATTTTTATACCTTTGATTAAATAACTAAAAATACATTATTATTGGGTTAATAATTACCCTAGATCTGTTCAGGGTTTTGACCATTCCGCTGCATTATTATGGCACGGAAGCAAAATTTCACTCATATATTTGACTTAAATGGCAGTCTTTCGGGATTTGAATCAGAAATTATAAGTTCTGCTGCAATTTACATGTTAAGTTCTGTAACCCCGTGATAGTTCAACCATTTGTTAAAAAAAACAGTAGGTGGCCTGTGGTGCGATTTTCAATGAATAATTTTATTTTACATCCGGCACAAGGTCCAGCCGAATGTTTCATTACATTAAAATTTCACCGAGTGACACAAACCTGGTAATTAAAAGAGCGCCACCGTTTCACAGAGTGCCAGGTAATTTTTGAAAACATTGCTCTGTTCCTTCAAGACGCGGCTGGGCTGGAACAACAGAAATTTCATCGCATCACATCCTTAGACATGTTTTCATTGAAATTATCTGCGCTGTGGTCCCCCCCCCCCTTTCTCCAATGAAGAATCCTAACGAATTCGATGGAAATAAGGAATTACGTGATTGCTTAGCACCTGACTCCGGGAACAAACTCCCAAATCATTTTCACGTGTTTTTTGTTTCTGCACTGTGACCCGTTTCTCTTGGATGTTTTCTATCATCTCTAAAAAGCACCGTTTATCATTGTTGCCCTGTCCCGCTCGCCTTGGCGTAATTAGCAGCGCTTCTCCGGCGCGTCTTAATAGCGGGTGGAAAGTGGCGTTCTCGGAGCAGTTACCTGTCTCCTGCAAGAAGCCCCAGAATTACCCATGCCATCCGAGATCCCAAAATACCCATCTTGCCCACGGGCACCCGTAGGGCCTGCAATGTACTGACATTATTCTTAGACACATTGCCAGGGACTTCTAGGAATGGTGTCCCAGCAACGACCAATCGGTATCCACCTATGATCCAGGGCCAGCGTATACATTTGGATGGCGACGGGCACTTCTGGGAATGGGGAGAAAAAAAAATGCATTACTGTCTGTGTTCAAAGCACAGGGGGGCTGCAAGAGGCAGCGACAATGCCACCCGGCCACTCGCAAGTGGGGGTGCCCCGGGACCCGGGAGAGCTCTGTGCAGCCTCGGAGACGCTGTCAGAGGGCCTGAGAAAGCCCTCCCGTCCCGTCCTTGGGGACAGGCAGAGGGCATTTCCTGGCCTGGAGAGACCGAGGCCTGTGTCTTTGTCGGTTTCTGGGATGCTGCTGGCTCTCGCTCTGTGTTTGTGTGTGTGCAGTGCGCGGGCATGTGCTGTGGGAAGGATGTTTTTTCCTTAACACAATCTGAATGGTTAGTACATGTGGCCTGGGGCTTTTGAAAGGGGGAAAAACAGGTGTATACGTTTACACTGCAGGTGAGCGCCGAGAGGGAGCCGTGCCCTGGCCCCGCGTGGCCCTGGGGACCTGAGTGCGCCCCGTCTCGCCGGCTCGGGGTGGGACCCTGGGTGTATAAACCTGTCCGCTTCTCTGTGCCTCTTACCACGTGCTGTCCTCTCACGGCCACGAAAGTGCCACTAACTGGGCGCTGAGTTCAGAGGGAAGTGGGCACGTTAGAGGGCCCTGGATTTTCGCCGGCAGAGGAAGGAAGGCGGAGGACTCGGGCGGCTGCCCTGGCTGAGGTCCGAGAAGCTCTCTGCCACCCCAAGGTCCAAGAACAAAAGTGGCATCGGCCAAGTGGCAGGACAGAAAGAAAGAAGGGCAAGTGTCGGATCTGGTGCGTGGCCTCCTGGCGGCATGGCCGGCCCCACAGGTTTCCCTTTCGTCTCTCGGGGGTGTTTGTGAAGGACCCACGAGTCCCCCGCGAGGGCATCGTTCCCACGGGGTCCTTCCTACCCGCCTGAGGAAAGCACTGCCTAGGCTCTGACAGCGGGCGGTTCGTGCGGCTCTTTCTGGTCTCAGGAGCGCGGGGCTTGTGGAAATACCTCAAAATAAAACGGCTATTAAATTTCAGAAAAACCTCAGCAGCAGCTTACATCTTGTTGGATTGATTTTCCTGGTTCAGAATATTCAGAATATCCGGGTGCCGCGGGGGAAGGTCCCAGATAAATAACACCTGGGCGCCACCGGCACCTGAGGCCCGGGCCTGGGTCGCGACGCCGAGGCCGAGGGGTCGGGCTGGGGTGGCTCCGCGGGAAGGGTGAGCACAGGGCGAGGGGGAAGGCGGGTTCGCGTCAACCCCCATCGCCCGTGCTCCAGGCCGCACGGCTCTCCTCTCGCCACGCTTACCCGGGGCGCGCCGGGTCCCCAAGGCTCATGCTCCGGCCGCTAGCGGTGCCCTAGGGGGAAAGCACCCCTGCAAACCGGGACTGCGTGGCCGGAGCCCCCCAGGCCCCAGCCTAGGCGGCCTGCCCCTGTGCGGAGAGGATTCTGTTCCATTTTTATTATAAAAACGGGTCTTTAGTTTCATTGTATGTCTTTTCGTGGAAAGAAAAGAGCCCTCTGGAGCAGAAGAGGTTTATCTGCCTGGGTTTTGAAACCGTTTGGTTCCTTCGTCGCCTCCAAGGCCGTGGCCCAGGCCCCTCCCCCCACCCTCTCTCAGGCTAACAATTTTATATCCGGAGTAAATCTGGCGAAAGCGGAGGAACAGGGCACATGGCTGCCCTTCCCGTGGCCCGCAGATGTTACCAAAATCTGATTAAAAAGCCCTCCGCCTCCCGCCGCACCTTTTCATCGGTGCAATCATCATTTGTTGCCAAATCTTTGGCAGGAACGGGGCGATGGGTGGGCAAGGGGGAGGGGCGGGGGCCGGCGGGTGGCTGCGGACCCGCGTGGACCCTGGCGGGCAGAGCGGGGACTTGAGGTAATCCATGTGCTGAAATATTTTTGCTTCTTTTTCTAGAAAATGTGCAGTTTGGTCAGGCAGAAAAAATTGAACAGAGCCTTCCAAGCAATAAATCACTGGATTGCCGGTGACATTCATACAATGCGGATATAGTGTTAACTGTACGAGTCAGGCGGCCCCTCCTGCGCCCAGCCTGTCCCTAGGAGGTGACCTTGCGGTGGCGCGGTGATCAATCATCCTGGCGGAGGACACACTGTTTTTGTTTAATATTACACTATTGGAATATATAGTAAACAAAGTGTAGAGGAAATTTGGAGCGTGAGCCCCGTGCGAGGGATGGTGCGATGTGCGGGCTGCCCGCCGAGGGCCGAGGCTCGCCCTGCACCCCCGGAGCCCGTGGACGGCTAGGTCCCCAAGTCCGTGGCCCCGGAGCCCCAGCTCATCTGTCCCTCCAAGTGGCTGCTCCTGGCCTGGAGCCCTGAGCACACAGACCATAGTTAAAATTTTAAGGGAAATAAAAGCCGAAGTTTGTAGAGATCAGACACAGAGTATCCGCTGGAGGCTCACGTCTGTATTTGTTCCCCTTTAAACGTCCCCTCAGTATTTTCCTCGCTGAAATGTTTGGGAAGGGTGGAATTTGATTTCAGAGATGCAAATTAAACCCAGGCACACCTCCCGACGTGCCCCGGAACGTTCCAGCGGGGAAACGCACCGGGCCGCGTGCTCCGCGCAGGGCGAGTTAACGTGGGCCGGCTCCTCCAGGCCCCGTGAATCCATCGTCTGTAAACTGAGTTACTCGCACATAAAGTGGGGAACCAGAAGTGGGAACACGGGACCTTATTAACTGGACGGGCTGTTATGTTCAGTGTGGGCCAGCCCAGGGCCAGGCTAATCCTGGCATTCATTGCTCCCCAAGAGCCCCAACTTTATGGGGGAGGTTTTCGGACAGAATGAAGTTTAAATCAATTACTAAAAGCCAGAGGACTCCCCTTTCTTCCCAGCCCCTCAGCAGGCCCTCCGGGTGGGAGGCCCTCTTGGACAGGATGCTGCAAAGCGCGTTTTGATTCCGTTTGTGGGGACCACGCCGACTCACTGCCCTTGGAGTCCTGGAATTGGGTCGTTTGCAATGCAGCATCGGTGGGGACCGTGAGCCTAAGCGAGGGGTGTTGGGCTCCGAGCTCACGCCAGCGCAGGCCTTCCCGCAGCCCACCAGCGGGGCACCTTCTAGTGCACGTCCCACCCAAACGCTCTCGCCCCAGCACACTGGTGTTTTCCCTGATTTTCATGGCAAATCAGCAAGTCAGAGACAGTCGATTTTTACAATGTGAGTTCTGGGCCCCCTCAATGAGGGCGAGAATCATACCGGCCGAAGGAAAACAGGGTCAAGAAATGCATTCAGAAGGTCGGCAGCCACCCACGTCCCAGGCGGGCACGGAGCTCATTTCAATCACTGGGAACGAGGTCCCGGGGTGACGTCCGAGTGTCCTTCCGAGGTGCCCACAAGCCCCCTCTGCACAAGACTGAGTGTTGGACGAGGCGACTGTCGGAGATGCTGGTTCTGATGGGGACCTCGAGGTGCTGGACGGTGCTAAGCAAAGTCCGGGAAGGAGGGAAAGCCAGGGGCCACACATGTCCTGTAAAAGCCCCCGTCCACTGGACGTGCCTGGCTGGGTGAGGTCCGCGCAGGTCCCAAACTGACTTACACAGGTTGAGGTGGTTTGGTTGGCTCCTGACAGCAAATCACTTAAGACTGAGTGTGTGTGTGTGAGTGTGTGAGCGAGTGTGCGTGTGTGGAGAAAGCTTTTATCCAGCCCGGGGAAACCTCACTTCATTTTTATATCAAGCATCCTTAGAGGAGGCAGCACACAACAGACTTGCCAGCGGGAGGGAGGGACGGAGGAACATAGCAACAGGGATAAATGATGCCTTGTCTCCGACCAAAATTGCCTCTGGGAAGCAAGGACAGAGACTGGAACAGGAGGGAATGTGTGAGGGAGCAGAGACACACACGCACTCACACCCCCCCCAGCACCCGCACCCACGAGCACACACGGGCACACTGATTCCCACTCCCACACACAACGCCACACCCACGCACACCCACGCACCCACGCACACACACGCACACACACGCACACCCTTCACGGCCCCGCACACAACACCACACCCGCAAGCGCGCACACAGGCCGCCCCGCGTGGAGCGGAGTCTCTGGGGCAGAGCCCCGGGCACCGGGCCGCAGGCTGCTCCCGGGCACAGGGGGAGGGGCTGCCTCGCCAGCACCTGGAGGAGGCCCTGGGACACAGGCGTCCCCTCCTTTTTCTTCCGAGATAATCCAGGGGCTCCAGCAGCAACGCTGCCTGGCTTTGTTAATTCGAAGCATTCAAAGAACATCGGTGGTCAGGAAACAGGTGATGTTCCAAACTGTCTTTGAGGAAAGAAACTGTAGCCCACGAAATGTTACAAACTTTCAAAAAGTCAGAGCCCTTGACAAGCTCCGTGGCTGGGAAGCAGCAGCCTTCGCTCCTCTTTGCTGTTGAAATGGGTGTCGTGTGCTCCGGGCCCACAGCGGGGAGGCCCGATCGCCTCTCCCTGACTAATTTAGCTCCGTTATGAGCCACGGTTATTTTAAATGTTTTCCTTCCTGCGCTCAGCACTTTTTTCTTGTTGCTGCTAAGCCTTCCCAGGGCAGGAGGTCCGGGTATCCAGGCTCCATATCCAATTCTGTTCTGCAAGAAATGCTACTGTCCCCCAGCAGGGGCGAGCTGAGAGCGAGGGGTCGTCATACGCAGCCAGGAATCTGCAGCCAGCGGACTGCAATCTGCGTGGCTTTAGCTGAGCTAAAACGCCAGGCTCTGAGGGTACATGCAAAAAACAGGGCTCTCTGTGTGTTTAATGATCTGATTTTTAACTTGCTACGTTATAATTGCTGCAATGAGCATTTAAACTATTTTGGGCAAAAGCAGGGAGCATTTTTAAAATGACTGATAAGAAACTACTTGAGAAAATAATAAAAAAACAACAACCTAGAAATTCACTTTCTGGCATGGTTGAAATGAGAGGTGCCCCAAATGATCAGCATCTTGTGACTCCGTTTAATCCGCCAACACTCCCAGAAGCCCCATTCATAATATAAATATGTTTATGTAGTTTTTAGAAACAGAAAGTTGAGGTACGAGGCAGGACATCCTCTCCTGTCATTAAAGACGATGTGCGTTTATTTTCTAGTTAAAACTGTTCAATATTCATTTGAAGGGCGAGCTTTCTCTTTAAAAGGAAACATCAAAATATGAGAGTCCTTGTTTGGTCCGATATTCTCTCGAACAATAAAAGCGGAGCGTCTATAAAAAATGTATTGTTTTCGACCTTATGGGAAGAAAGGAATGTTAGTCTTCAAATTTGCTTTCCCTTTAAAAGTGCTGCAGGTCTGAGCGAGAGCGCCCTGCCACTCCAGGAGCCATTTATTGATTTAAAATAATAGTAATGTGCACTTTAGAATCTTACCTCCGAAGACCTTGAACATGAAACATTCCCAGCAAAATATCAGGAAGGGAGATGTTACTCGCAGCAGTTTGGATGTGAATCTGCTTCCAGATTCAATTTGGCGGGGGGGGGGGGGGGGGGGGGGGTGTGCATTGTGAATCTCTCTCACACACGTTTGCTTGAGAAAAATAATTCAGACGTTGGTCAGTCCTGTTTCAAAGCATGTGTGCGAGCAAAGGGCTTGGTACAAGGCAGTCTCTACGGGTCCCAGGTACCTGGCGAAGGACCGGGCTGGATGCTAGGAGCTTCTACTCCATTGTTCCTTCAGCTCTTCCCGCCAGGCCTGCTGTTCTGTACCTCCGGGCGAGAGGGACCTGCCGGATTATTTGTATTTTGTATTAGGAAATACATTGATGGGCTTTACCAAGTACCCACGACTTCCACAGTTTTTCTAAACGTCAGAGCGATTCCCTTTGCGCCGGATAAGAGCCGAGGAGAGAGGGGTCCGCGGACGCGTTGCCTGGAATCCCCCCAGATGCTATCAGAGCCCCGCGGGGTCCTCGGCAGAATCGCATCACATGCCTATTGCGAGGCTTCAGATCTGGGGGGAATGTTCATTTTCGCTCCAGTCCCCTCCCCGGGTCCCACCTCCTGGAACAATAATGGGTGTCGGGGAGGGTTTGGACCAGACGGGGCAGAGCTATCACCCCCCTGCCATGTGTTAATTTATTGCTCCAGACATTTTCATATCTGACTCATTTTCACCCACTCGGCCGGCGCCGCACCGAGTTCTCAGCCGCGGCCGGCGCCGGTCGCCCCGGAGCGCGGGTACCTGGCACCGCGAGATGGCTTTCTCCCGGCGCGGCTCGGCTCGGCTCAGGTGCGACCCGCGGAGCGCAGCTGCGCCGGCCGGGACCGAGTGGGACGTGGCTGCCGGCACACACGCCAGCCAGGCAATATGCGAGGTGTGACAGGACGGTCGGAGTGCGGGCTTTTTAGTAAACAAGAAAGGAAATTGTGAGGCCGCCGAGATCCCAGTGCGAGACGTCTTTGGGAGATGGTGTTATTTCCTCGAGAAAATGCAGGGTCGCAGCTGCCGGAAATTTACATCAAAAATACCTGCTCTCTGGTTCTGTTTAGCGATTGTGTGGAACCTGCTGGAAAGGTGTTTGTATGTGTTGCTGAGGAGCCCTAGTCCCCCCTCTAAGCTCTGGCCCCCCTGGCTATTGCTGCTGGCATGTGGCAGGTAGATGTGAGGGGTCCAGGGGAAGGACGTGGGGGCGGAGGAGCTGTGTTTGGCTCTTTCCTTCCTGCCCCAAATTCTCTAGGCCTATCTTTCACACACACACACACACACACACACACACACACACACACACACACACACGCGCGACTTAATTCAGACAGCTGAACGGGACAGGCCAAGGGGATGCTTGCAAGCACAGGGGCAGCGGGCCCGTGTCCCTAACCGGGGAGGCCTCAGAAAGCTCTCTGTGTCTTGTCCCAACGGGGCGCCTCCGGTCCGGGGCCTGCGTCTGCACACCTTCCCGGGAAAAGCAAGCTTCCGACAGGAGCAGCCGGCGCGGCTCCTGGGCCGGGCGAGGCCTGCCTCCCGCACGGCCTCCTAGAGTGACCCAGAGCCGGGCCCGTCCCGTTGGCCGGCCTCTCCTCCTCACACGCTTCCAACGCACCCGAGGACCAGGCTTCAAACTGAGCTCGGTTTTAGGTCGAAGGCGACTGTTCAGAAAGCCCACAGACCACCAGAGCAATTTTCCTTTGTTTTTCCTTCGGTGAACACACACAAGCCCTCGTGGCTGCAGGTTGGATGGTGAACGCAGACCAGCCAGCGTCTGGGCCTCCCGCCTGGCGACCACTTTTTAATCAGGCAGCAACTTTATTAGCAAAACACGCCCCGCCCGCCATTCAGGAAATAGCTGCCGAGTCCCGGGCGTCAGGGACACAGGCAAGCCCTGCGTCTCATTGGCAGGAGAAAGAAGGAAGGCTCACAACCCCCGTTTGGGGTGTTTTGGTGGCTGTTAAAATACTTGTGAATACCCTGATTGGCCCCGGCTCGCGCTCACGTCGTGGGCACCGATGTACCTGGAATCTTATAGTAAGTGGGGATGGGATCAATATTAAGCAATGATTGGAGAACAGAATGCCACCAATACAGGGGCCCCTGTCCTGTTTCGGACGAGCACTGTCCAGACCTGTGGGTGCTGGGCCCGGCCAGGCCACATCCCGAGGTCCTCCATTCAACTCTCTAGAATTTCTACGGAGATGACGAACGGAAGTGATTTTGAACTCTTCTCATTTGGATTTATGATTTCCACACCATCCGCCCTGTTTTTGACATTAGGAAATAGTCAGCGAGCCCCGGCCGGTGCGGCTCAGCGGTGAGAGCGCCGACCTGCGCACCGAAGGGGCTCAGGTTCGACTCCCGGTCAAGGGCACGTGCCTGGGTTGCGGGTTCGCTCCCCGGGTGCATTCGGGAGGCGACCAGTCGCTGCTTCTCTCTCACATTGATGTTTCTCTCTCTCTCTCCCCTCCCTTCCTCCCTTCCACTGTCTAAAAATCAATGGAAAAAATATCCTGTGGAGGATTTAAAAAAAAAAAAGGAATGGCCACGGGAGGGAATCATACCATGACTCTTTTTTTTTTTTTTTTTTTTTTACTACACTATAAAACATTTTAGTCTCCTCGCTTTCTGAAATCCATAAATGGCTAATTGAATCTCACGGCCTCACAGTCACACGATTAGAATCTGCGAGGGTCATCTGCTAATTGTTTGGCTCCCTTCTGACGTTTCCGATCGTGACGATCTATCTCGGTGTGACAAGGACGGCTGCCTTGATCGCCGACCTAAGCGCTGGCGGCAGCCCTGGGCTGGGCCTGGCTTCTGCCTTTGCCGCCGGAGCTGCGGCGAGGATGGGCCACAGCCGGTGTCCGCCTCCAAGGGGCTTCGGCGGCCGGCCCCGCAGGGTGGGCGCGAGAGAGCCGCTCATCCAGGCCCATTTGGGAGCCGATCGTCAGAAACTCCTGACATTTCAAAAAAGGCAGCTCATGTTTAAAGAGTCTTTAAAAAAAATCTTTAAACCACTTTTTTGTGTTTTTTTTTTTTTTTTCCTGTAGAAGAAACTGTCAGTAATAATCCCCCTTTTACTTTACACCTGGAATGAAGGAATCGAAAGTAGCTCTCCCCTGTTGCAGCTGGAGAGCCCTCACCCTTCAAAGTGTGATAAGCGGCCCAGTTTTAGCATCTGGAAAAAGACGGCTGTGTGTATTTTTGGCCTTTGTGAAGGCGAATGGATCCCGTGACCCGGGGAGGGGCCCGGGTACCCATGCGGGTGGGCATCCCTCTCCCCGGCCCCTCTCTCCCGCACTCGGCCGGTGCCTGCGCCCGTCAGCGGCTGCGTTTCAGCTGCGGCTTCGGGGCTCCCGGGTGTCCGGGCGCCTGTGCGCCTGGTCGCAGGGAAGGACCCGCCCAGCGGGGACAGCTGGTGCACCCCGCGTGCCCACTGCGGGCTGGCCCTGGACGTTTCCTTCCATATATTATCCCTACCTTGCAGCGCTGTTTCCCGAAGTCGAATAACCCTGTCCCGTTGCATTATCACAAATCACTTTGTAACCCGGCCCCCGAGTCCTGGGGAGCAGGACCCTGGCAGAGCAACAGAAGTCACAGTGGGGGCAGAGACGCCGGGAGCCCCCGCGCTGGGTTCGGGGAAACGCTGCGGCTCCCTACCCGGCCGCCGCGTCCCTGCCACGGGCCACCTGGCCCGAGATGTCTTTTCAATTTTTCATTTCAACGGGATTGGGGGCGGGAAGGGAGGGCGAGCTCAGCAGGGCCCCAGTAGTCCCCCTCTGGTCTGGGCCAAGGAGTCGGTCTCAATCCCAGAAACAAAGGCCAAGCCATGGAGAGGCAGGTGGGGGCCACGGCCACCTCAGCAGGCCCTCCTCCCTCCCCTCTGCCCGCTGCTGTCACTAACCCATCCTTGGCAAGCTGTCACCACCACAGCCCTGGGGCCGTGAGAGGTGGGGTGCACGCGTCCCAAGGGGAGGCACTGCCATGGGACTTTAGAAGCCGGCCACTGTCCCCTTCTCAGGGGCTGTGGCTGAGTTACCTGTGTGAGCTCGTCGCTTTGGGGCCAGGGAGACACAGCTGAATGGGAGGCTCCGGGGAAGGTTAGTTTCTCTGTTTCTGTATTTATTTTTAATTTTTGGAACATAACCTTTGCAAAGAAGTATTGAAAGAAAGACACAGCAGAGTGGAAAGAGACTGACCTTCTTTCACTGAACAACTTTATTCATACAAACACCCGCTAGTGTATAAAGTCTGGTCACCCACCCACAGTCGGCGTGTCCACAGCGTTTGAGGAGCTTAAACATAATGTCGTATTAACTCGAGTAAACCAAGTACAGAAATATTCATATATAGGTACAATGTCTGTGCAGAAAGAAAACTAAGAAAACTAGATTATTATTAGGGTGGTTTTTTTTCTCCCACCGGGGCGATTACCTGGTTAGGGGCCTCGCACGCAGGGCAGCCCCCTCCCAATGTGGGAGCTGCGGTCTCCAGGGCCTGACCCCAACGTTCTCGGGTTCAATGACTTGGGGACGGCTCCCCTACTTTCCTTCTGGCCTCATCTAGAGGGTGAGTGATAGAGGAAAGGGGGGGATTTGCATTCTGGCCTTGGTCTTTGTGTTCTCTGAATCTTCTCACAGCGGAAGAGACCACCTGCCCCCTCTTCTTGGGGACATCAGAGCAGCCTCCCTGTGCTGAGATGACAAATAAGATAAGTGGCTGTCTCCATAATCTATTTTGTTAGTCACGGCAGGGTCCCTCCCCTCCCTGCTCTGTGGCGTGTGTCACCAGAGGGAAAGAAAAACGACTCCGTGGGGGAATCATTTGATCCTGAGTAGGACGCTCTGCACTGGGCACAGCCGGCCACCTCGGCACTGCCCCACGGCGCCACCGGCAGGCTGGAGGCTGCACGCGCCTGTTCTTGGTTGGAGAACCTGAGGCCCAGGGAGGTGGGGATGCCAGTCTGGAGCCCAGGAAAAGCAGGTACGCTGTCAGGAGAGAGCCGGGACCAGGCCGTGCCCGGGCCGGAGAGCTGGCTTCTCCTGCCACCTGTCAGCCTCACGTGGCGGGACAGGGCCCTTCAGTGACGCCAGGCTCCGAGCCAGCGCCTGCTCTCAGGGCCCAGGGAGGCTTCTCCCACCTGAGCCGCACCCACCTTCCCGTCACCCCTCAGACCCAATAGTGGACCTGAGAGAGAGTTGGGGGGGCTCCAGTGCTGCAGATTCAAACCAGAGTTCTGGGTCTCGGCCCCCGTCCTGCTCCCTGTTAGAGTTAATGCTTTAGTCCCCCCTCCCGCCCCCTTCCCCATGTTACGGCATACTGTCTTTATTCAGACAAGAAAAACACATTCGCTCATATACTGACATTTTCAAATAAATAAAATGCAATTTATATTGAACTATTGTGAAAATCTTCAACGTGGGTTAATATGAAATGTGTTTAGTAATAGCTTTTGTCTCTCTTTTTTAAAAAAAAATGTTAAGACCTTATTTTTAGAGTAGTTTTAGAATCACAGCCAAAGTGAAGGGAAGGCACAGGGATTTCCCATAGAGCCCCTGCCTCCGCGCATGCTCGGCCTCCCCCACTGTTGACATCCCCACAAGGGTGGTGTGTTTATAACAATCGATGAGGCCACATCGACATGTCATTGTCACCCACAGTCCATGGTCTATGCTGGGGTTCACTCACGCTGTGGGTTTGGACAAATGTATAATGACATATATTCACCATGACAGTGTCATACAGAGTAGTTTCATTGCCCTAAAAATCCTCTGTGCTCACCTTTCATTCATAACCGCCCCCCCCAACCACTGATCGTTTACTGTCCCCATAGTCTCCCCTTTTCCGGGATGTCATATGGCTGGAATCAGACAGTGCGTAGCCTTAACAGATTGGCTCCTTTCACTTAGCAATGTGCACTGAAGTCTCCCATGTACTTTCCGGGCTCGAGAACTCATTTCTCTTTACTGCTGAGTAATATTCCGCCGTCTGGACGTGCCGCAGTGTATCCATTCGCCCACCCAAGGACATCTCGGTTGCTTCCGAGTTGTCGATGATGAATGAAGCTGCTGTAAACACCCCTGTGCAGGTTTTTGCGTGGCCATAGTTTTCAACTCCTTTGGAGAAATGCCAGGGGACACAATTGCTTTGGCGTTTGAGCCCAGATTGAAATAATGGTCCCCTAGATGCGTCCGTGTCCTAATCCTCTGAACCTGTGAAGGCCACGTTACGTGGCAAAATGGGCTTTGAACACGAGATTGGGTTAAGGATCTTGAGAAGGCGAGCTGGCCCTGGATGCCTGGGATGGGCCTGGTGTTGTCACAAGTTCCCCGGACACAGGACAGGAGGATCTGAGTGAGCAGTAGGACAGGGGCCAAGAGAAGCAAGAGGTTCGAGTGACTCCAGGGCGGGGTCAGGAGCCGAGGGCTGAGGCGCCTCTAGAGGCTGGAAAAGGCAGGGACTCTCCACGACGCCTCCAAGAGCGCAGCCCTATCGCAGCTGGAAGAGCAACTTTGTTGCTTTAAGCCACTTAGATTATGATAATTCGCTACAGTAGCAACAGAAAACCTCCCTCCTGGGAACCCGGAGCCCTTCATTCTCACAGGAAGTCCGGGGCTCTCGAGAGGCCTCTGCGCCGCGGTCTTTCTCTGACTCCAGGAAAAGTCACGTGGTGTGTTGGGGCACAGAGCTCTAACCCCGCGCCCCGAGGAAGCCCGAGCCAACCCAATCATTTCTGAGGTTCCGAGGAGTGGGTTTTGTGCAGTCTTGCTGTTTAAAAAAATGTGTGTCTTTGTGCTCACTGATTGGCTGCCCACTGAGTATTTCTGGCTGGGCTGAAACCCAGGAAGGTCTCAGGAGAAGGGCCAGTCGTGTGAGATTGTCCAACTGATGCTATTTGGATAAATTCTGGGTAAGCAACCAAGTTTTCAGATGCTCTTCCAACCCAAACGTGGGAGCCGTGTGAAATTTACACACCGTTCCTCAGTGGTCTGCGGGATCAGCATCGGTTGTGAAATGGGAACCAGGAGAGGCCCGGAGAGCAGCCCCAGTCATGACCCCGGGGCAGGGGAAATAGCTTAAAACCCAGTCGTAAATCCGCCCTGCCCTGCATGCAGAGCCCAGCCCCGAGAACAGTGCTGCGCCCTGGAGGCTGTGCCCTGAGCAGCGTCGCGTGTGGTGACTTTTCAGCAAAACTCTGCTCCTTTTGGGAGCATCAGCCAACAAGGTAGGGTGACCGTGTTGCCCCAGATAAAACCTACTCCCAGCAGCCCCTCCTGGCCCCAGATAACCCTTGTGGAGAGTCACTGAATTTCCCATTAAATTCTAAGCCCTTCCCACTTCTAATAATCCACTCCCTGATTTCTAGGCGTCCCAACATTTGCTAAATGGATCTTCTCGTGAGATTTTGCCGCCTGAGAGGTCTGGAGTCCACCTGCATTGTCTGAAGCTCACACATTTCTGATGAGGGTGTTTTTCTGCTCCGCTCACCTTCACCCTTGGCCGAGGCGTCTTGTTCTGAGCGCCGTGAGCACCTGGAGGATCCTAGTGTGTTGGCCACACCCATTCTTCTTTTTTGTCTTATTAATACAACTTGTATGACATCATTTATATGTTTCAAATTGTTGACAAGCAGGTTAGATTCAGTAGCAGATAAAACACTAAGTAATGGTGAAACTCCTTTATGGGATGTGCCTTATGAAACACCACACACACACACACACACACACACTCTCTCACGGTCTCATTGATGAGGCTGGTGCTTTAATTTACCTTGGGAACGGCCTCTTTGCCCCTGCAGAAAGGACGTGAATCACGGCAGGAAGAAAAAGCCAAGAGGGAGAGGAGCTAAGGGCGAAAGCTCACTTCTGACCCAAGGAGCCCCATTTCTCACCGCTGTGGCCAGTGGGCCGGTTTGCAAACGGCCGGGTCATCCCCAAGCTGCTGAGATTTGCCATCAAACGAACAGGAAAGAGGGTCACACCGAGACTGTAATTCTGAATCATTCTTGAATCGATTGCTGCCAGTTCAACATCACACAAACCCCCGACTCATTGACAGGAAGTTATATAACGGGATTCCCACGGATTTTCAACAGGGACAGTTAAGAATGGGACTCAGTCGTAACTCTGCAACAATGGGTACTTCACTCTGTGGGCTCCGTTTCCAGCTGAGGTGCAGACAGGATCAAGGAGCCGCATGGCCTGAGCAGAGACGTCCCACGACTTGGGGACAGCCATAAATGCCACAAAGTGACATCAAAGACTTTTTAAACATAGGGAATCCCCTAAACACCAAAAGAAGAATTAAGAGAAAGAGTGGATCAGAAATTTGTAGGAAGCTCTGAGAAATAGAAAGAGGTGAGTAACAAGATGAGTAGCCCCTTAGTCCACGGGGAGCCCTCTGAGGTAGGAGACGGGGGGCCTGGGCGCTCAGGGCATCCCCCAGTGGGACAGCAGTGAGCAGGGGCTGTGGGAGCTGTGCTGATAGAAAGCCCCCTCCCCATCCAGAGCCGAGCACAGGGGAGCCTCGGAGGCAGAGGGTCTCAGGAGAGAGGCTGGGCCCACACCCCAACCATGCACAGCCCACAGGGGAAGCCGTTTAACATAGAAATCATGGGGAACTACTTCCCGGAGCTGAAGAAATACCTGAATCTTCAGAGCAAACGACTGCTGAGCCGAGTGGGTGGGAAATATGGAAATTAGCCTCAGTGGTTTTGTCTTTCTAAGCACAGAGGGTAAAGAGAAGTTATAAAGGGCTTTCAGAGCAAGGCGGGGGGGGGGGGGGAACACAGCTACTTGTAAAGGGTCATGAGTCATATGATTTGAATCTTGTCACCAGCAACACAGGCAGAAAACCCTAGAGCTATAGCCCCAAAGTTCTCGGGGAAAGGGTTTTGACACCGGAATTATATACCCAGCCAAACTGGCATCTGATGTGACAGTAAAATAGAGGTATTTTCCGTCTATCAAGCCCCAGGAAGTTTACTCTCTACAGACTCTCCGGGGGAATAACTGGGGAATGGGCTCCAGAAAAAGAGCCTGGCTAAGCAGACAAGTTTAATTGCTGACTCTGTTTAACTGGCCACGACCTTCTCCCCCCGCTAGTTAGCCTCTTGGAACCTCAGTTTTCTCAACTGCCAAATGGGGCAATACGAACCTCATTTACAAGGATATTATGAAGATTTGAGAAAATAAATGCAAAGTTACCACTGTGACTCCTAAACAACCAGTGAAGAGAAAATTTTTATGCAGTGAATGAATCGGCTATTTTTTTCTAGCCTCCCCGCCCCCCCCCCCGGCAATTGGTTAAGATTAGATTCACTGATGTTCAGGTTAGAGTTCAAGTTAATTCTTTGAACATTTGGTTTCCGAGAAAAGCTGAGTTTTTTTAGTGGAATTGTGTATGGCTGGTGTGGTAGGTGCACTTGTGCCACGCCCAGGGCCCCTTTTTGGGCTGTGAGCTGCTGCCCAGCTGTTGTGAGGTCCACTGTAACCGCTCACGGCCGCCCCGTCTCAGGAGAGCGGCTCCGACGGGAGGCGTGTTGCCAGGGAGATTATGCATGCGCCCCAGAGGCAGCCCGCAGTCTTCAGTGATGGGTGTTTTTTCACTCAAATTATGATTTTCATGCATGTTTTCAGTGTAGCTCCAGAATAGATCACTCATTTCCAATGCTGCATCTAATATTCCTTTGAGTAAATATATCCACATTTATTTATCCATATCGTGTCAGTGGACTTTTGAATTGTTTCAGGTTTTTTTTCTTTGCTGATGATGAAAACAATAAAACTCTTGTGAGCATGCTTGTAAAAACATGCAGGGATTTCACCAGGCTGTTTACCTCACATGACAAACGCTGGACTGTGGGCCATGCAAATGCGTACGTTCCCCAGATGCTGCCAAAGTTTTCCAAGGTGGCGCCAACAGACACTTCTACCAGCAATAGATCACCTCCCCCATAGATCCTCACCCTTCCATAAACTAGGTGCTATCAGACCTCAAATGTTCCCCAGCTTAGTAGTGAAATTATCTCCCTGTCGTTTCAACCATGCTCACTACTAATGAGACTGAGCCCCTTTTAATTTTTTAAAAATATGTTTTTATTGATTTTAGAGAGAGAGGGAGGAAGGGAGGGATAAAAAGAGAGAGAGAGAGAGGGAGAGAAACATCGATGTGACGGCCGAGGAATGAAGCCACAACCCACATGTGTACTCTGACCGGGAATCCATGGGCAACCTTTTGGTGAACAGGGTGATGCTCCACCACCTGAGCCCCACTGGCCAGGGCCCGTTTTCATTTTGTATATGTCATCCATATTTCTGCAAAGGATCCGTTCATGTGTTTTGTCCGGCTATAATCTGCTTATTTTTCAAAACGGTAGAGTGTCTACGATATGAGTGTGGCTATAATTTGTTTATTCTACAAAGCTGTAGAGTCCATAGGGTAAATTATAGACCACAATTCATCTATGCATGCACCTGTGATAGGCATCTGGCTCTCACAAACATGGTGCACGTGTGCAAGCATTTTTGTTGGAAAGACACCAAAATAAAATGGTTGGCTCACAGCATATGCGTATATTTAATTAGGAGGTGATTCCACATAGTTCTTCAGAGCAATTGAATCCATTTTCTCGCCCATGACTAGTGAGTCAGAGTTCCAGGTGCTCCACATTCTCGCCAACGTTTGGCCGCGTCCATCTCTTGGATGTTGGCCATTTTGTTTTTGCTTTCTCTTGGTCTTATTTTAAGGCTTCTTTTTTCTTCTTTCTTGCTATTAAAAATTTTAGTTTTTGTTTGTTTATGTTCTGTTTTGTTTTCTTATCTTCTTTTCTCATCTCCATTGACTTCAAAGTTATATACCTTACTTTTTTCTATTAGTGGTTATTCTGGAAAAATGTATTATCTATATTGAGATTCAGAAAATCTAAAAATAACCTCTGAACTCTTTTCTGGAACAATACCAGTATCTGAGAACACATTTTAGTGACCCCTTTTGACAGATATATTGTCAATGTGAAGTATTTTAATTCTGTCCTTATTTAATCCCACAAATTAGACATTATAATGATTATTAACTCACATAATACATGTTTAGATTTTCCTTCTGTTGGTGTCTCATCTTTTCTTGTACCTCCCACTTCCCTTCTAGGAATTTTTATTTTCCAACTAGATTTTTTTTAACCTGAAGAATGTGTTTATGTGATCATCATTCTTAAGGATACGCATTTCTGGTTGATAGTTTTTACTTTTCCCTGAACACTTTTGTGATACTAATCCATGGACCAGTGGCTTTCACAGTAGCTTCTGAGAAGTCTGCTGTTAGCCCAATAGGTGTCCCTTTGTAACAATCATGCCTTTTTATTTAAACCTTGTGTTTTTCTGTTGAGTCTCCCACATGGCGTCTCATTTCCTTGAAGGCATGGGCCACCTTTGACAATGAACTTGTGTTTGATAGATGTTACTCACTGAAAATCCAGAGGACCAGACTTGAGTCCCCAGAGTGCAGAGCTGACTGGCACACTGACCACTCTGCTGGCCTACACAGTGTGTTTCCTCCTTGCTTCCCAGCCCCTGCTCTCACTTCTCTGATTCCAGCTTACATTTTTGGGGTCATTGGCTACCTTCCTCACTTTCTGTGAGCCTGGCAACCCGTTTACAGTTCTGTCTCATGGAGGATATGGCTATTTTGAATGGAGCGCACCCCTCTATATCTAGTCTGCCTAAAACAGAAGCCGTGTGCTTGCTTCTGCTCTAATCTGACATTACTGTTCTAATTTTAATTACTGTCTTTGAAAGGTGTGTTTCCGTATAGCTGAGAATTGCTAGTTCAAATTATTTGCTTATAAATTAAGAGAGAAGCAGAATAGTCAGTTCCCTGCATGCACCTGGGGATTTGGAAAACCTCTTCTGCTCCATGAATTTTTTTAAACTCTCAATGCAGACGCCTTATTTGATCCCTCTCTCCTCATTCCCAGGGCGCCTTTGTGAGGTTTTGGCAGGTGCTCAATACATGTTTGCTGTTTGGCTGCGTCTAAATATTCTACTTTGTCTCCTAATCAGAAATCTCTGATGTAGTTACTTTTGTTTGCCAAAGAAATGCAGAAATTAAAATGTTCTGAGTTATGCAGACTGGAACTTTAATATGCATGGAAAAGTTATGCTAGGATGAAAATCCAAATTTATGACATTAAAGGAAATGGTTTATTAATCTACATGGATTTATTTTTATTTTCTTAAATTTGGAAGAAATTCAATTCTGTCATAGGAAATTGTGGTTAAATTTGACCCCCACCTGCTTCAACTGCTCTATTGAATATTAATGGATTCGAGGAAGGTGTGGGAACAGACCAAGGGGCCTCACTTCTTGGTGTTCAACCACCTTCTCTGGGGCCCCCTCCCCTAGAGCATGGGTGAGACCTGTGCATGCTTCTACCCAAAAGAATACAGTAAAGGTGATGGGAAGTATGTGATCCCGTGGGTGTGCATTTATTATGTACAACTATAGCCCGTGTCTTCCTGATACACTCTTGAAGAACCAAGCTGCCATACTGAGAAGGCTGTATGGGAAGAGTCATGTGGCAAGGAGCTGAGAGCAACTTCTGGTCAACAGCTAGCAAGAGCCTGAGGCCCCAGTCCTTCAGCCACAAGGAAATGCACGCTGCTGACAGCCACGTGAGATCAAAAGTAGATGCTTAACCTGTCCATCCTCCAGATGAGACCCCAGCCTTGCAGATGACCCCGCTTAGCTGCGCTCCTGGAAAAAGTGAGATGATGCTGTGTGCTGTGTTAAGCCACTAAGTTTGCGGTATTACTGTTATTAGAACTAGATAGATACTAGAGAGATAGACACTATCTATCTATTAGATAACTAATAACAGATAACAAAAGGACTTTTAAATCTCCTCTTCCAAAATAATCTACCAACACAACAGGAAATGATAGATCAGAATTATGTTGCTATCAAATTGTGGGAGGGTTGGAAGAACAGAGAGGCACACTTGGAATGCGAGCTCTGGTTCTGGCGGAACGCTGGATCGCGCACAGGGAGTCCCGCCAGTGTGCACCCACGTGCCTCACACGTGCAGAGTAGAAAACGCAGCATTGGATGGGTTGGGCCATGACCTTCAAGTGCTTATGGAGCAGCTGACATCACGGCACCTCCCGCCCTCACTCTGCTGGAGGGAATAAAACATCCGTTGAAATCCTGGAGAGAGAAGATCTTCCAAATAAAGCTATTTGGAGATTCCAGGCAAACACCCTTGCACCTGCTTGTTTAATGTGATGTAGTGATTATGACAATAAATGTTTCTAATAAAGTATGAAAATGATTGTTTGCTTAGCTGCTCCTATGAACTCTCCTTTCTCCTTTTATGATAGTGAAGCTGACATTTGCTTACCCTTTATCTGTGGAATACTTAATCGAGTCCAACCTGTAAGAAGCAAGAGGAATTTTTATTTTATCCAAAACCTGTAACCCATGTAACAGGCCTGGGAATTAGGACAAGGCCCACAGAGAGAAGTGTGACAGTAACCAGTGTGAACCTAGAGGCAGTCTTTGATGGTGTCTCCACAGCCAAGTAGAAGTGATTTTTGGATGATATAGCATTTCAGGTTTCCTGTAATTCCTCAGTCCCATCAGTGTGGGCTGGTGCCAGGTGGGCGGCCTCCTTTCCCGGCTCTTCCTCCTTCCCTCCCTCCCTTGTCTGCTCGGCCCCACGCCTCCGGCACCTGCTGGCCCTGCCTCCTCCTATTCCCACCTCCCATGGACGAATGCCATTCCCACGGTGGAGAACAGGTCCAATTCTGCTTCCCAGAACATGGGGAAATGCTTCCAACCACCGCGGCTCCAAAATCTACCCTGGCAGGGAACAGGGCCTGATGTTCGTTTCCAACACACCTCCCGCTGAGGTTGGGTCAGCTCCGCTCTGCCCACCCGCCGCCCAGCGGGGGACACACTTGGCCACTCCAGCCTCCTGGAGGGCGACCAGAGCATCTGGGCCCCAGGGCCGGGCAATCGCTGGGCCTTTTATAGGCTCTCCCAGTGCCCAGTGATAATTTGAAAAGCACCCCCTCTCTAATTGGCCTCTCTCCTCCTGCGAATCACCACCCGGTTTATAAAGTGCGGGTCTGCTAGGGAATCTGCAGCTCCCTCACGCGCTTTGGTCATTTTCATAAACCTACTGCTTCGGTTTGGCTGCTAACACATGGCAGTGATTTATATCCCCTGCCTTTATATCTTCTGAAACTTGGCATGGCCGGCCCGCCTCCCCCTGTCCAGTTAAGCGAGACCACCATCCGCACTGAAAGTTGGGAGGCAGAGCCTGCCCTGGGATCAGACTTAGAGCTCAAATAATGAGCCGACATCTCTCCACCCCACTGGCGGAAACCCTTGGCAAATGGGGAGATTCCTGCACCAGATGGAAGGAGTATTTGTTCCCAGTGGGTGGGATGAGTCCTGCCCCCTCCCCAGGTGGCCATTCTCATCAACTTGGGGGCTGGGAGCCTTCCTCCCCATGGTGCCTCTTCAGGTACCCGAGGGGACATGCCTAGTGTTACAGGCATGTATAAAAAAGGGCTGTTTGAAATTCAGCAGCAAGATTGACACACAAACCCGGCCTCACTTTCCAGCCCATCAGCCTGGCCTGTGGTGTCAGACTTGCCAGGGCTCACAGTGCACGAGCCGGTTCCTTACCATCAACCTCTCTTACCACACACACACGTACACACACATGCACACACATGCACACGAGTGCCCCCACACATGGACACACACACCTGCACACACATACACAGACACACACACATTTCCTATTGGTTCTGCTTCTCTGGAGAACCCCGGCCGACACATCAGAAATGGTCAGAGACCCACAGTCGCGGCCACACTTGGGCTCGACACGCTGGCCAGTGGCTCTGCCAGGTGGAGTAGCCTAATCCTTTGTCCTTCCTGGTTCTGCTCCAAAGGTGTTTCCTCTCACACGCTCTCAGAAGAGGAGGCCTCGGCTCAGCTTCTCACCGCCCAGCTACCTTCCCCAGATCCACAGACCCGAGCTACCTCCTGAGATCTGCCGCGCAGACCCCAGCAGGCGGGCCTCGGGAGAGAGCGCAGCAATTACTCCTGCGGGATGTGGAATGTCTTTGAAAACCAGCCCCCCTCATGTGACCCGTGCGTGGTCTCCGCAAGGATAATATTAATGACAGTAAATTCCATGCAGGATCTTTCATGAGACGTTGGCACCAGGACAACACAGAGGCCCTTCTTTGAAGAGCTCCCTTCACCTGAGCAGCTCTGTCATGTGGCCTCGCAGGAAAAGGAGGAGGCCCCGTGCTGTCATGTGGAAGAAATTCAGGCCTCTGAGCCTACCAGCTAAGCGCTGGTCTTCAGAGGGAGTCCAGCTCTTCGCTCTGACAGCCGGGGGAGGAATTTGGACTCTAGCCGCACCGCGGTCAAGATCCACATGGCGACTGTGGGCGTAACTGCCGCGGGGGTCCCGGGAGAGCCGCGGCAGGGTCCCGGAGGCTCTCAGAGGAATGCCAGCCTGACTCGAGCAAAGTGAGGTTGCGATTCTTTGTACAAACCTCACACCATCTCGAGATACTTTCCCAGTAACAGTGCAATCAGCAGTGTGACCGGTGGGAGTGTGCGGTGTGTGCGTGTGTGGGTGTGTGCGTGTGCGGGTGTGTGGGTGTGCGGGTGTGCAGGGCACAGGGTATAAAGTTCCTGTTGGCCCATCGAGTCAGAACATCTGCCGAACAGGTAACTGGCTTGCTGATGGGATCCGGCAGCATGAGCGGAGGCCACCGCTCGGCAGTGTCTTCGCTAGTTAGGGGCATTTGATTGACGTGAGGAGAGATCATTGCCTGAAACGGGTAAGCCATAAGCCTGCGGTATTTAAAAATGAGAGAAAAGCCTTAGCGTTAGCGGACATTTAAATGGCAGAAACTATGATGTAGGACGTTCAGATCTGCTCTATCATGATGTTCACCACAGTGCAGGGCACACTCATTGTAGCCAAGGACACAGTCAACGTTTCTCCTTTCCGATGACCAAGTTTCTTTGATTTCATCAGTCTGTCTTGTCACCCATTTTAAGATACAAGCCTCTAGGTGAGGACACAAAGCTTTTAGTCTATGGCCTCTCAGGGCCTAGGGAAGCTGGCCTGGGTGGGGGGAAGAAAAGGGGTTTGGCTAATTTAGTAACCCCAAGAAGTGGTGAATACTCAAGGTAAGACAGAGACGGCAGGTTA
The DNA here is from genome assembly GCF_054644295.1 of Miniopterus natalensis. Taxonomy (NCBI): domain Eukaryota; kingdom Metazoa; phylum Chordata; class Mammalia; order Chiroptera; family Miniopteridae; genus Miniopterus; species Miniopterus natalensis. Next base: position 55,677,317 of record NC_142094.1, read on the forward strand.
CTTTAACCGAATCCCAGTCTGGCAAGGGGCTGAGAGTCTACGGCTCTGGCATTTGGAGGTGAGACATTTATTCCAAATGGCATTATCCCATTCTCACCCATGTCCTATACCTACAGCCATAAACATATCCCACCTACAGCCCCAGCCCCAGCCCCATCCATATCTATATCCATAGCTGTGTCTACATTCTCATCATCACTGCCCTTCCCACCCCTTCCCATCCACACCCCCATCCACACCTCCATCCATAACCACTGCTATATCCACACCCCCATCCACATCTCCGTCCACACCCCCATCCACATCTCCGTCCACACCTCCATCCACACCCACTGCTATATCCACACCCCCATCCACACCTCCATCCACACCCTCATTCACATCTCCATCCACACCCCCATCCACACCCCCATCCACACCCACATCCACACCCACATCCACACCCACATCCACACCTCCATCCACACCCCCATCCACACCCCCATCCACACCCCCATCCACACCCCCATCCACATCCACACCCACATCCACATCTCCATCCACACCCCCATCCACACCCCCATCCACACCCACATCCACACCCACATCCACACCTCCATCCACACCCCCATCCACACCCCCATCCACATCCACATCCACACCTCCATCCACACCTCCATCCACACCCCCATCCACACCCCCATCCACATCTCCGTCCACACCTCCATCCACACCCACTGCTATATCCACACCCCCATCCACACCCCCATCCACACCCCCATCCACACCCACATCCACACCCACATCCACACCTCCATCCACACCTCCATCCACACCCCCATCCACATCCACATCCACATCTCCGTCCACACCTCCACCCACACCTCCGTCCATATCTCCATCCACTAGCATCCTATTAATAATTGGCTGAAAGTGTCACCTACTTAGTCTCTAAAAGTTAATATTTCTCCTAAACACTGTTTATTATTGGAACATTAGTAAATCCTTAAAATACCAAACCCATCCACTTATTACTGGATGTATATGGAACCCACTAACAGAAATCAGTGTTTTTATCATCAAATTAAAATTAATAAATAGGTTGACATTGTTTCTATTCCTGATGACAGTTTTGGTGGATCTTTTATTCTAGATAAATTAATGATTACTATCCAGCTTAAATCTTTTATGGGGGGAGAAACAATTATTAATTTAAAAGGAGCTTAATTTCTGTCCTAAATAAGTAGACGTGTTGAACTAATCCATGAATGATTTGCTGTTAACTGTCGTTTGTCCGAGCTCCCGTCTCTCAGCAGCAAGTCGCACAGACATTCATCCTCTCATCCTGCTGATTTATCAGGTACCCACAGGGCAAAGGCCTCAGCTGCTTTGCTGGGTCCACAGATCTCTCTTCATGCGTGGTCCTGACGTATCCTGAAAGCCATGTATGTCACAGAATTTTCCACGGATGGCGGCAGAAAATCCAGAGCGAGTGTTCCTGCCGGAGGAATCATTCCCTGCGCCTGGGGTGAGGCTCTGTGGTCGGGAAAAGGTTCCAATTGGTCCTGCCCATGGGGCTGGCTGGTCACTGCGGTCATTCCGCAGGTTCTGCTTCTGAGATTGGAGGTCACTTTGGGGCATCTCCGTGGCGCCGTCCCGTTTCTCAAGTCATCTCCCGATGCCCCAGGCCCTGGAGGACGCCAATGGGATTGTTGTTGGCCTCGAGGGTGAGGCCACGAGGGAACCAAAGAATCCGTCCCCCGCTAGGGACAAAGTTGGCTTGCTTGTCCTAGAGAAATTTGTGTGTGTTGAGGCAAATCTTAACCAAGGAATTTCTCCTCTTTTTATATGTGGGCAGACGTATGAAGTGCCAGAGAGTGTCACCCCGTCCCAGGCCTGCTTGGCCGCTGCGATGCTGCGGCTTCTCCGAGGGGAACGTGCACGTAGGGGGTCGGTCAGAGCCAGACTGTCAATTAAAACGCTCCTCGCTCTGGGCCACTTCTCTCCTTCCCAAGATATAGTTTTCCCTGGATGGTTCCACAAATATGCAAAAAATGTTGCCCAAAAAAGGAAACGCTCAAATATTTATCTTGTATTTAACAACATCAAGAGCCACTGGAGTGTTTTTGTTATTTTAATGTTAAGGCTGTGGTCTGTCGTTTCATGTGAATGAGAGATAAAATCTTTCTGTGGTTTGCCCGATAGGATGTCTGAGGAATTATGAAGCTAAAAGAAAAACAAATAATAAGCTTCAGTATAAACAGTCGGTATTCCTGGCCCTCTCCTTGTTCCTGGACTTAAGATTCACACTGAAACGTCTGGGACTTGAGAATTCACCCGCACGTGGGGGCCCAGGACCCCTGCCCGGGCTCGGGGAGCCACGACGGCAGGTCGCGGGGGACATGTCGCCGGGCTTCTGCGTGCCCCGAGTGCGTTATCCATGGGGACAGAACAGCAGTGTTTCGCCTGGAGACGCGCTCTGGCCCCTGGGGAAGCACCTTCGCACTTCTGTTTCCCGTAACCTCACGATCTTGTTGGCTCCGTAACGCAGTCAGCGGATCGATGCTGATGCGACGCGAGGCTCTGGGCCCCAGCGAAGTCGGGAGTGGGGAGAGCTGTGACAGGGTTTGTTTTCTAAATCGGTTTAGCACATCGCGTTTGTCGAAGCTGAAATAATTGCAAAAAGCAAAAGCCAGCGCTGAACGGCAGCTGACTGGGTCAGGTGAAAGCTTGAGTCTCCTGTGTCCCCATGGGGGGCGGAGGGTGGAGGTCCTGGCGCTCGCAGCTGAATTGTCCCCGGCAGGAGGGCCGAGGGCCTCAGATCAGGAGCAGGGTCCAGACTTGTGTGCCGGATGACCCAATGGCAAGGCGGCAGGCACCCCCCAGCCTCCCACCCTAGCTGCTCTCGGAAGTTGGGGTTATTGTTGGGATGGTGGGCAGGACTGTCCTCGAGCTGGAGCGAGGCTTGGTGTTGGGTACTTTTCCTTCTAACGCCAGTGGGACTGATGTCAGGATCACAAGGAATGCCCTTCCTTCTGTCTTCCCCCCTCCCTTCCTCCCTCTCTTCTTCCCTTCTTTCCTCCCTCCCTCCCTTTGGCAAGCATCAGCTGGGTATCCCAATATGCTCGGTTCTAGAAAGGCCCACTAATGGAGATCCAGAGTGGGAGGGAGATGGGGCCTGATGTTGGTGAAAATGACCAGAATGGCCGCAGGTCACTGTGGAAAACAGCAGGAAAAGAAAAGTCCTCCGAGGGCCTGAACAGCTTCATGGGCGGGACCCAGTGGGACCCAGATGGCGCGGCAAGGCTGGGAGCTGGTCCTCGGGTCTCCCCGCGGAGCTCCCCAGACACACCCAGGACCAGAGCTTGGGTCTACCTGCCTCTTAGGCCCCCCACTCCACTGATGAGCCTTCTTTACTGTAACCTGATGCTGCCTGAATGCGCCCTGGTTTGGGGGGAAGTCTGTCCCGTCTCATTCACAGGTCGGTAGGGAAGGCCCAGGTCTAGGTCAAACGTCCTAAGATAGGGGCCCTTCATTTCCTGTCCCTGCTCCCTGGAGGAGTCACTCATCTTGTACCAAGAAGTCCCCCTGTGGTGGGAATGGAAGACATATTTGAGGTCATCCACCTGCGCGCACACACACACAGGCACACACATGCACATGCATACACACACGGACACACACAGAAACGCACACACATGCATAATACATGCATATGCAAACACATGCGTATGTGCACACACACGTTCACGCACATACACATGCACCCCCCACACACTTCTGATTGGCAGGCTTCGGGCTGAGAGCCTGGCTGCCCTACTGAAGTGGGCGATGAGAGGGTCTGGGCACAGACACTTCAGAGCCTTGGCATCCCGCCAAGGCTGCCAGGGGCTGGCTTTCCTCTCTGCCTGGGTGACCCGAGGGCGACCGAGGCCGGCAGGCGCAGGCTGCGGTGCATGTCTGCAGACGGGTGTTTCACTTTGGACTTGCTTTGCAGCTAAATTTAAAAGCAAAGCTATCGTCTGCTCTTCCCTCGTCCTTGCCGACGGGAGCGGGCTGGCGAAGCAGCGCGTAGGGCGTGGGGTCCTTCGCTGTACCTGTGTGGCTCTAGATTAGTGGGCCCAGCCTGGCCCACGGGGGCCCTGCTGGCGCCATCAACACAAGAGGCCTGCATGTGCCCTCCCTCACCAGAGGGCAGCTGCCAAAAGCATCCTTCACTTTCCAGGCCTTTCAGAGCTGTTTAATCCACACGGGTATCAAAGAAGAGACGTGGGTCACCCCGGCCTCTGCCAGGCGTCCCCACCGAGAGCAGCTCTGAGCCGCAGGCAGGGGACACGGGTGCCCCGTCCAACCCAAGGTCAGCCTGAGCCGTGGAGCAGGTGAGCATTTGGGCGTCACAGGTTCCCATGTCGGTCGTGGGCTGCCGAGCCAGCGAAACTCCTCCACAAACGAGGTTTGTCTTCAATTTTACGCAGACGCAAAACGTCTTGGTGAGTTTAGAGTTCGCCGGAGCACTTTGGCTGGGTGTGAAATGCACGGAGTGAGGGACTGAGGTGGCCTGGGCACAGCTGCAGCGTTTCCTGTCATTCGGAGACAGACATGGGTCTGTGGGACCAGAGCCCATAGGACCCAGAATTAACTTTTGCTCTGACGGATACATCCCTTAAAACCCAATAACGCCAGTAACAACCATAGTCTTGCAGAGGTCTTACGCACGGCCCGAGTACACGTATTTGTGACGTTTGGATGGTATTGTCTGGAACTCAGAAAGTTAAAGAAAACCCTCGCCTATTAAAGGCGCAGTGCTCTTTCACCACGGAAAACAAATGATCAGCCTCTGAAGTCCCTGCAACTTCATCGGGGTCGTCCAGAAAATTTGAACCCATGGAAGAGCCATGTTCCTGGGTGTCCCTGATGGTACCTTTCATCTGTGAACATCTGTGGGCCTGCGACTTTCTTGTCCCATTCACGGCACAGCATCGTTCCTGCTGGACCTCACGCTTTTCCACATCGCCCGTGGTGAGGGTGAGAGGCTCCTTGGCCCGGCTGTGTCTGGAATGGGGTCCCAGCGTCCAGGTGCCACAGGGAAGCCGGCGGGACCGGCTGCATCTGGGGGTGGGGGCGGGTTTCCCAGGCCTCCGCAGATGCTCTGGGCTGCTCTGGCCTCTCTCGAACCCGGGGTGTCCTTGTCAGTCACGCCTGGCGTGGACGGGCTGTCCTTGTGGGCCGGGAGCGAGCTGTGCGGCTCTCTGCCTCCAAGCAAGAGCCTGCCCTCCTTGCTGCAAATGCAAAGGCGTTTGAAAGAGCGGGTGAGTAGAGTCCTCAATGCAGGGGCTGAACTGGTAAGAAAACAGCATTCCGCTCAGCATCCTGGCAAAGCTTCTGACGAGGAGGCGGCCCCGTTTGTTTACCTTCCCTGCTAGAAGAGACCCAGGCAGCCAAGAAGGGGAGGGGACAGAGGGGGGACGGCGGACCCAGCTTGGCTCCTGCGATATTGATTTTGGCCAAAACGCCACATGAAAAATTATGCCTCAGATAAAAATAAATTACAATCTACAAGTATCTGAATGAGCGGGGTTCCCTGCGCAAACTTAATAAAGGAATGCTAATTCGGTGCCGCTCGGAGCCGCGGAGCAGAGCCCGCCGCCGGTTTTGGGGGAGATTGCCTAAGCCACGGAGCCATCCTTCACAACCCGCATAAAAGCGTCAGCGGATGTATAATTTACACGGCGCGGGTTAGTTATGGTCTGTTTAATAGTATTTAATGCTGTCGGATGACATCATTCTTTCATTTACCAATTGAAAAATATAAAAAGGCCAATCAGAAACGTTTTATAGAGTGAGAAATATGCTCATTGAATCGGAGAATCGTGCGAGACAGCGAACAGACGCACTGGGGAGGCTTCCTTAGAAGATCTCGGAAGAGAGTTACGGCGCCGGAGCGCGCTCGGCACTTACTCCGCAGTTGTTTTAATCATAATTTACTTCCTGCGCGTGTGTTATCCGCGGGGCTGCCGTGGGCCTGCAGCCACTCCTCCTGCCCCCGTGCAGTGAGTTACCCCGTGGCCGTGGCCCTGCATTAGCGGCCTGAGTAAACCCAGCTTTAGTGGAACCTGCCTCATTTTCTCCACCGCCTACAGGCTATCCCCGTGGGGGGAGGGGCTTCTGCTTCTGCCTTCATCTCGCCCCCTTTTCCCCCCCAAAGCCGTCTGTACATTTTTAGCAGGATCTACCCTTCTCTGGGTAAACCATTTTCCTACCACGAAGGCTATTTTTGGTGCTGTTGGAGAAGGCAAGTCAAAATGTTTGAAAATTGTTGTATTTGATAAAATAGAGCCCATGTCCTGTCTGTATGCAGTAGAAGCATTGGATGTAAGAAAATCTACCCTTGTGTGTGTGTGTGTGTGTGTGTGTGTGTGTGGTGTTGAATCCCATAAGAAACCCAGGACTGACTTCAGCTATTATGGGACCATAATATGCTTGTATGTTAAATCTGGGAGTGAATTCTCATAGGGTATGTAACTGGGTTATTTGACTCTGCAAAGCGAGTTGGGGTACAGTTTGTGTGAAATGTATTACAGAAAATAAAGTTACAGGCTCTCGATGTCATGAACCTTGGCCCACAGGTCCGAGTTCTACCTGGTGGGAATCTGCATATTAATCTGCCAAGTCTCCAGGCCCTGAGCTCACACACTAGGTGTGCTCAGTGTGTCTTGGAACCTCACTTTATTTGCAAATGGACTTCCTGCCCCCCACGTTTGGGTGTAGACCCACCCAGGGGTCCTCACCTGGTCTGCAGGGAACCTTTGCAAGTTCTACCTGAGAGCCCTAGGGTGGGTCCTGCAGAAAGCCAAGGACTCAGACCCAGTCCAGTCCTGCCCCCCATTGGCAGGTGCCGAGTCCCTGCCTCTGGAGGGTCAGGTGCCTGGGAAAGCGGAGGGTTGACTTTCTCACCCCAAATTATAGCACCCCGGCACGGGCCTGCACTGTTGCTTCTTGAAAGGCCCTCGGCAAGTGTCCCCAGGAACATCTTGTGGGTAGCTCTCAGGGGACTGGCACCTTAGGGTTTTATACGGGGTTTGTCACCATCTCTCTTTGCCCAGTTGTGATGGTGTCCTTTGCCCTAGGGAGAGAGGAGAAACACCTGAGCAGTGCATCTGCTGGCCCAGGTGACGCTCAGCTCTGATGTCCTAAGGTGGTGCCATGTCCCAGGGCAGAGGTGCTGCAAGCTCCCCACGGAGTCCGACCCCACCTGCCTTCCAGTCCATGCACCTGCACCTGCCCCGGCTCCTCCATCCTGGGGAGGTTCCCTCCGCCCTACTTCTCACCACGACTCCCCCTCCCTCCCTCCTCCCCTCTGGTCCAGATGTTCTAGCACTAAATGGAATTCCTTTTGGGTCCTGCTGAGTGCGAATCGGAAATGTGGGCTAATGGGGGATCCGGCGTTAATGGGCTTCCCCTCCCATGTACCGCTTCTTGGAGCCGTTCAGACAAGCTCCTTTAGCCTAAAGTGGGCAGCTAGGGGGCGGGAATCTCTTGTCTGGTGTCAGGCCTGGAGCAAAAAAGAGATTTTGACAAGGGGACCTTTCAGTGCCTTTGAACTCAAATGTTAGATGTGGCCGCCCAGGTCTGCCACCAGGGAAGGGAGAAGAGGGGACCCTTCCTCCACCCTCTGACACCCCTGCTTCGCCTCTGACACCTTCTCTAGCTCTGTGGGCGCCTGGGTCGGTGTGAGTGAAGTTAGGAAGGCTCTCGGCGAGTTTTCCCAGTCTGAGCTCGAGCCCTGCTTCTGGGTCTGTCTGGCTCTGTTTCCAGGCCTGTAAGGTAGAGGTGCTTGTGCCAGCTTCCCAGGGAGCGCAGGCGGGGACACAGGGCAAGCGTGCTCCCAACTACGGCCCGCAGCACCTGTGTGTGATATTACTGTGCAGCCCGAGTCGCCGGGGATCCAGGAGGCAGAACGTCCGGACGGAGCCTTAGCAAATGTCCCCCGCTGTGGTCTGAAAGATCCTGTAATGTGAGCCCTGGTTCGGGGTAGGTGGAGGGCTGCTCTGACCAGGAGGGAGTGACAAGGACTGACTGAGAAAAGCCAGCGCGAGCGAGAAGTCAGATGCCGAGATATGAAGGCCCCTCTGTGTCTGGGGGATGCAGGTGGGGCCGGAACCGCCTCTGAATCTCCCCCTCCTGGGTTTCAAGGCCTCTGTGCTGTGTCTTTAAAATGCCCAGACAGAGCCTCTCCAGGGACTGGAAACCCCGAGAGGCCACTGAATTCTTTTGGGTAAATTACCCAGAGAATCACCAAATCCACCTGGTAATTTTAGAACGAGCCTTAAGCAGATCCCCACAGCTGGTGACACTCGGCGAGTCTGGAAGTCACCGCCCTCCAGGCTTGACAGTGGGGAGACTAAAGCATCTTCGGGTCCCCGTCAAGGCAGGCGTCCGGAAGATCCTAAGTGCACCCCGGCTTCTTTGTCATTTCCCGTCTCCTCCTTCTGAATATCAAAGCCGCTGTCCTCGGGAGCGGTGACTTCGATAATTGTGTGGTTATAGCTTAGACCCAATTAATAGTTAAGTGGCTTTTGCTGTTGAAATTAGACCGACTCCAGGAGTGGGCAGGAACAATGGCCGGTGGAGGCCGGGTGCTCTAATATTGATGCCCTTCCCGAACAGTAAAAAGATTGCTTTTTTTTTTTAACCTTCCCTGGTTGAACGGATCTCTGTTCTACAGGGACTTATAGAAACGGGCAGCTTCGGGAAGCAGCCTCAGCGGTGGCTGCTGGGGATGAAAGAGGACAGGAGGCAAGTCCCCCTGCACACCCGCCGGCCGCAGGAGGCGCTCCGAGCGCCGCGTCTCCTCCGCCTCCTTAGCACCTGCCTCAGGAGTTCAGGTTGGTGTTTGACGGTTCTTTCCTGCTCCTGTATTTTTTTTTAACTCCCCCTGCCCCCAAACAAAAGCATAACACGATTGTGATGGGGCCCTTCTGCCATCAGATGTTTAATTCCATGTTATTCACACACAATCGTCCCTGTCACCAAATTCCTGACATAACAGTTCATCTAAAAGGGGCCCCGTTTTTCGGCGGCCTCCCCGAGCATCCCCCGGCCCCCCGCCGTCTACTCCAGAAAGAAAAAAGGGCACAGAAATCATGTTGGTGCCGCGAGACCTCAGCGTCGCTTCGGAGAGCAGTCTGCAAAGCGCGCTTACCCAGGGACAGGGAAGAAAGGCGTCTTGTTCCCGAATGTTGAAAGGTAGACGACTAACGGCGTATTTTTAATTACCTGGAGGCTCTAGCAAGGCAAGTAGGCAGTTTATAGTTACCTTCAACACGTAGACTACAAATTATTAGTGCATGAAAATGGCATGAAGTTCTGTTGCTGGCTCTAGTAATTTTGGATATTTTCCATGCTATTACTGCCTGCTCCATATCCCTTTACTGGTTCTTTTTGAAATTAACTTAATGGCACTCGGCAGAAATGGACTGCCTACTGAGCGGGAGCGCTTGCCTGCGAGGACGGACCGGGTTCCCACTGAGAGGCACTGGTTTGGCACAAACGGGGAAACGCTCTAGCATTCCTTCACCTGAGCACCAGATTATTCCACATAAATAATTAAAGGCTTTTTAGGAGTCGGCGTCGATATTTGCTCTCCATATTCCGGACCCACAAGCGCATATCCTATGCGGAGAAGGGCCGCGGCCCTGCCCCGTTCGCAGCCGAGCTCGCCGCAGGTTTTCCCCTCGGGCTCTCAGTGCCGTTTTCCTGGCCCCGGAATTTCTCTGCAGCGCCCGGCAGGCTCATCCTGAGAGCCCGTCACCCCCGCAAGCTCCCGCCGTCCAGTATTAGCCGAGGGCCTTCTCTTTTCACCAGCCTGGAGCCCCCAGCCCTCCTCCCCGTGGGACGTCTCCGTGGGGACCGGATCCTTGGGGAGACAGAGAGGTGGGGGGCAGCGGCCTGCGGGATCCCAGGGAGCTGGAACCCAGGGCCAAGGTCACGCTGGGGACAGTGCCCCTGGAGGCCGGTGCTGGAAGCGCAGTTTGACCGGGTTGTTGATAAAATCAACCGGCCTCCCCGGGATGACTCCTGCCCTACGCTTGGGTGGAAGCTCCCGCATCTTCAGACTCCATGGGATTCTGGGCTTGAATTTTTAACCACTGTTCGCAGCATGGGGAACATACAGTACCCCAAGTGACAGTACCAGAGGCCACAGAGGGTGTCCGGCCCGTGGTCCCTCCGTGTGCGTGTGCTCATGTGCATGTATTTGTGTGTCCTGGCTCCAAATGGCCAAGAATGTCATCTTCTTACGTTATGATTTGGGGGAAGTGATGGAGGAACCCAACCCTTGGAGACCGCGGGGTCTCTGAGTATCTGTGGTTAACTCATTTTTACCCCGTGGGAAGAGTCGTGTGAATATCCCTTTAATGTCTCTCCCCAGAAGGAAGCCAGGACCCAAGGAGTCGCAGAGGAGAGGGAAAGCGCATTAATTCCACCAAGGGCCCTCCATCCCCTCCATAAAGACAGGACAATTTCCATTTGAAAGGGACAGCTGTTAATGAGCTCTGTTCTCCTAGCCTATCACCCTACAAGCAAGGGGCCGCTTTGAAGTCAACATGGTCTATTATGGGTGAAATAAACCCCTCAGCACAAAGGGCAGTTCAAGTACAGACTGGCAGGCGCTAATGGCTCTCACTCGACTCCACTTCAGCCCCATCTCCAATCTGATGAAGCCACTGAGTCTGGGGACCGGCCTCGCTGCTGTCCCCGGGAGCCCCGGCTGCCCAGGGCTCTCTGCTCTTCTGGAACCAGGGGCCCCTAAATGGAGGCTTCTCACTGGTGGAAAATGTCACCCTTCATTCTCTTCAGGTTTTAGAGGGCAGTGGGTGAAGGCTTTTTAAGGTTTTGTCAATTTTTTTTTTTCCTTTCCAAGTATCTTTATTCATGGAGAAAATAACACAGTTATAAACGTGGCAGACTAGCCTTTTGGGCAGCGTCTGAAATGAATATTTTCTGCCTCTAAGTTCAGCAAATAGCACTGAGCAGCAGTAATTGGAGAACACGTTCTAAATTCCCTCCTCTTCTCTGAGCAGGAGGAATTTGGCTTCAGATGTTAATCATTTTAGGCACGGATTTCATTTCTAGGACAACAGAAACGCACAGTGCCCTTTCCACAGGATGAAGAAGACCGAGGGTGGGATGCCTTGGCCATGAAACTGGGTCAAGGGGATGGTGATCCCATCCTGCTCAAAAGTGGCAGCCAGGTCCCTCCTAGGCTGCCGACAGGGCCCTGGGAGTATTTATTGCCGACGATAAAATTCAAGCTTTGAAGCAAAGTGGAACATTTTGCAAGACTTGTATTTACCCCTGAGCTAGTGTGCCTGGGATTCCTGAGTTGCAGGAATTTGGGTGCTAAAGTTGGAACAGTCCCAAGGAAACTGGGGCTTTAGTTCCACTAACTGTGAACTTGATAGCTTTCCAAGACTTTAAGACTTTTATGATGAGATATGTAGAGATATTGAAAAATATAATTCTAAAGTATTGTATAAAGGCATGTGTCAGTATTTGGAAGATCTTCATAGCTCAGTAAACCAGGACTTTCCAAATGACCATTGCATCATGTTATGAAATCATATATGAGAGAAAGATCCACTCAGAGGGATAGACCAGTGGGTTTTAATGTAACAGGGCACAGAAAATGTGTTCAGCGATCACATTGCAATTAATCCAGAAGAAACTACACCTGCCAAGTTTTGGTGTAGTATCAAAGAAAACCATACACAATTACCCAACAAGACTATTACAATATTTCTCTTTTTCTAACTTCATAGCTGTATGAGTGAAATTTTTTACGTACTCCAACTAAAACAAAATATCACAACAGATTGAATGCAGCTGCAAATATGAGAATCCAGCTGTGTTTCATTAAGGCAGACATTACAGAAATTTTCAAAAATGCAAAGCAATGCCAACCCTTTGCTAAATATTTAGCTTTGAAAATATTTTTTTTCTAAAATAATGTTATCTATGTTAATGTATAATACATTTATTTTTAAAATAAGTTAATAAATATTCATTAAAATGTCTCAGCTTTAATTTAGAATATGGTAAATGACAATGGATATTACCTACACGAATAAAAGTTATTTGAGATCCTCAATAATGTTCAAGACTAAAAGAGGATCTGAGACTAAAAAGTTCAGATACCTTATAATTTTTCAGACTTTTCATGTTTACAACACATACATTTAAGGCTACATTTTTCTTCCTAGGCTCCCAATTTTTGCTTTATTTGAAAATTCTGTTTCCATTTTCTTGCTTTCACCATTATTCAGTCCAAAATATTTTCCAGTTTTTATTACGACTTGTCCTTTCATTAGTATATTATTTGGAATTGTACTGATGAGTTTCCAAACAATTAGGAAGGATTTCCGGTTACCTTTTCGTTATTGATTTCTACCTTCATTCTATTCTGATCGTGGAACAGAGTTTGCATAATTCCAGTCCTTTGAAGTGTGCTGAGGCTTGCTTTATGACCCAGCTTACATCCTATTTTTTAAATGTTTCCCGCGCACTTGTAAAGAAATAATAGGTGCCCTGTAGTTGTTGGGTGGGGTGCTCTGTCTGTGTCAGGCTGGTCAGATCTGTCAACCGTGGTTTTTAAATTCTCTGTAAACAAACTGAGTTTCTTTGGCCTGTTTTTGTCTTCCGCCGAGGGGTATGTGTTAAACCCCAGCTAAATTTGGAGCCTGCCGTGTTTTTCCTTTTACTCCTGTCCGCTTTGTCCTTTCGTACAGCGGACACATTTAGAATTGTTTCCTCTTACTGCTGTGTCTCTCCAGCCATCAAGCAACAGCTCTCTCTAGTCCTAATGCTGCGTCTTCCCTGTCCCGTACAGAAATAGGTAAACCATTTTGGGGGCCGGTGTTTGAATGGGATCTCTTTTCATTCTTTTACTCTCCACTCGACTGTGTTCTTATAAATAAAATAAGCAGCATCTGCATGAATGTATCAGCACGCAGTTAGGCTTTTAAAAACTCATTTAAAAGATAGTATGAGTCATTTATCGGTATAGTTACTCCGTTTACATTGAATATAAACTTTGATGTGTAGGAATTATTTTTGACCTTTTACTCTTTGATTTTTGTTTCCTCTATTTTCCCCCTATCTTGATGTCAGTTTAATGACATATTCTTTATTTTTTAATTTTTACTCTCTGTTGGCTTGTTAGTTTTCTTTTTATGGTTACTCTAGAGATGATTGGTGGGCTGGGCGCTGTGCAGATTCTTCAGCTGTTAGGGTCAACCTCAAGTTAGGTCTTCCGCCGTTTCTCTCCCACTGCAAGGACCTTGTCATACTTGAACTACGTTTATGCCATTCCCCTCTTCTGTGCTATTGCTGTCTTGTGTTTGAATTCTGTGTATACTTAAAATTCCTTAGAACATTGTTACTGTTTCAAGCGACCACAATTCCTTCAGATTTACCTCCTTATTTCTGCTGTCTGATCATTTTTTCCTTCCTCTGTTATTGTAAATCAGCTTAAGACCTTTTCCCTCTTGCCTCGATAATTTGCTTTAATGTTTCACTAAGGTTGGGTCCGAGTGGAAACAAATACTCTCATTTTTCCACCTTCGCATTGTCTTCATTTTTCAAGGGATACTTCAATGAGCCTAAATTCCTAAGTTAGCTTATTTTCTTCTAGCACTTGAAAGACTTCTTTCCATTGTCTGCCGGTTTCCTTCGTTTCTTTTGAAAAGATAGCTGTCTGTCTTATTGTCTGTCCATTGGTGGCTTCTGCTCTTAAGGTTTTGTTTTGTCTTAATTTTCATTTTCGGTATGAAGCGGCTTTTGTATTTACCCTTTTGGGGGTTTGTAGAGCATTTTAAAGTTCTTTGGTCGGAGTTGGAAAATTCTCCCCCAGATCTCTTCAGACGATCCCTTCCCTTCCCTTCCCTTCCCTTCCCTTCCCTTCCCTTCCCTTCCCTTCCCTTCCCTTCCCTTCCCTTCCCTTCCCTTCCCTTCCCTTCCCTTCCCTTCCCTTCCCTTCCCTTCCCTTCCCTTCCCTTCCCTTCCCTTCCCTTCCCTTCCCTTCCCTTCCCTTCCCTTCCCTTCCCTTCCCTTCCCTCCCCTTCCCTCCCCTCCCCTCCCCTCCCCTCCCCTCCCCTCCCCTCCCCTCCCCTCCCCTCCCCTCCCCTCCCCTCCCCTCCCCTCCCCTCCCCTCCCCTCCCTTCCCAGGTACCACGCAGGAGCTTGCCTGTCCTTGTGCCTGTAGCTCTCTGCTGTTGACTGTTTCCCATTTTCCTTCTCTGTGCCAACTTTGGATATTTCCTGCGGATCTGTCTACCTGTTCATTCATTCTCTCCTCTGCTGCGACTAATCTTCAGTTAAATCATTTGACTTAGTTCTTAAGTTCTCAGGTATTGTATTTTTCACTGATTCTTCCTTATAGATTCCAGCCCTTTGATGCAATTCTCTATTTTTTACTTTCTTATATATGCTCACCATTGAAATTAATGTCTGATGACCCCATATCTGGATCACCCAGGAGCCTGTTCCTATTATCAGTTTTCTCTCTCTCGATGTTTGATGATTTATCCCTATTGCACGTCTTGCCTGATAATGTTTTGATCGAATGCCAAGACTGTATATAAAAATGTAAAGTTGTGATTTTCTTCTTGAGGGGGTGGAGTATGGGGAGGTGACCTTGGCCGTATCTAGGCCGGGTTTCCAGGCTTGGGAGGGGTGACCTCTCCATGGCTTGCCCTTCTTCTGGGCTTAGTCCTCTGGGAACCCCAGCTGAGGACCTGCAGTGCTTCCAGGCCCCTCTCCCGTCCTGGGCTCTGAACTTCAGCGTTCGTCTCTCCAGTACGGATTCTGCCAAAATCCCTGATTAGCTTTTAAGCCTCTTAACAGCCGCTTTCCTCTGACTTCCCCCTCCGTGAGCCCCGTGGCTGATTATTGCTCAGCACTGACAATTGCCCTGGGGAAGCTGGGTGCAGAATCTCAGGCGCCCATCTCTGGGGCCCCCTTCACATTGGGGTCTTGACCCCTTGTTTTCTGACTGTGCTGTATTCCAACAATTGTCTTCACAGCCGGTTGGGGCTTTTCTGGGTCCCACTTCCCTTGCGTCTCTATTTTCCGTGCTGTGTGTTGGCAGATGCCCCAGTGGGTGACAGCATCAGCGGTTGGGCGGCTCACCCCACTTCTTCCTTCCCTTTGAGACCTCGCACCCTTAAGTCCAAACTGTCTAGATTGCTTTCCGATGTCTTTAAACAATTTTTTTTTTTTCCTAACTAGCTTTTATCCAACCTCAATGTCAAGGTCACATAACTCTGCTATTAGCAACCCTGTGTCAGCCAGAGATATTTACTTCTTTATAAGTTTCCCTAAAATTCTTTCAAATTTTGCTTTGGACTCAGTCCCAGGGGCTACATGGGGCGTGGAGTGTTCCTGGGGGAGGCTGAGCTTCGTTTGCTCCGCCGCTGGATAGCTGAGGAAGGGGCGCGTCCTGTTGGTTCTTCAGTGGGTTTTGTTTTGTTGACTGAGATATCTCTTGATATCCTCAAAATGCCAGGTTGGGGATCACATTCGTCCCTCAAACACGCTGGGCGCGGGGCATCGCGGCCTCTGTGTCAGATACAGAAGGACTCGTCGCACACGCTTCCTCCTGGGAGAACTGGTTTTGGAGAGACTGGGACCCAGCAGAGCTTCTGGCTGAGGTGAGTGTTTAGCAGGTTTGCCAGCCACGTGTGCCCTGGCCTTTGCAGTGGCCCAGTGGTCTCGTCCTTTCCTCCGACCGGCCAGCCTCTTTTCCAGGCTCTTCCTTGGGTAAACCCTTTGCTACTGTGGCCCGCGTGGGAGAAAGAGAGAGAGCCGCCTCCGCAGGCCTCTGCTCCCATTGGTTTCAGGCTCCGCTGAAGGCCAGCTTGGCTTCAGCTGCGCAGCGTCTCAGCGATCTGCCTTAGGTTTTAACTGTCAAAACAAACCCGTTCTGGGTCATTACCCCACGGTGCCAGCCAGAGTGATGATCCTGGCAATTTCTCTGGCTCCCAAACAAATAGGCCCCAGGTCTTTGCTTCTGAGTGACCCCGAGCAGATCTTTGCTTCTGAGTGACCCCGAGCCGCCTGAAGCCTGCATTTACTCACAGCAGCCAAAGTTCCCATAATAACAAAGCCCGTTGCCCGGTTTTCAGCTCTGTCTCTGCTTTCCCCTGCTCGGAGGCTGGCCTGCGGTTGGCTCCTGCCCACGGCTCGCTTTCATCCAGCATTCCTGGCACTGGGCGCTGGAACAAAGTTGAAGTTGCCACTTAAATTCAGGAAGCTGGGGGTATGAAATGAGGACGGTTCCCTTGGAAAACATCTATCTTGCCTGGTTTACAAGCTGAGGTTTCTGACTGGTGGGGTGCTAAGCGCAGGGCACCGCAGGCCAGGGCCTTTGGCCTATTGTCAGCTACGCTCACCTTTGATATTTGGTGGCCTCAGGATTCCCTTTTCAGAAGCTTAAAAAATCCATTAAATGAAACCAAATATTAAGCTATAATGATCAGATATTGGCCCTGGCCAGTGTGGTTCAGTTGGTTGGAGCATCGTTCCATGCATTGGAAGGTCACGGGTTCGATTTTGGGTCAGAGCACATACCCGGGTTGCAGGTTTGGTCCCCAGTCAGGGAGCGTGTGGGAGGCAATGGATCATTGTTTCTCTCGCACATAGATGTTTCTCTCTCTCTCCCCCTTCCTCCCTCTCTAAAAATTCAATTAAAATATATAGTTATCAGACATTGAAAAGACATATTGATGGAATAGACAATATAGTAAATTTGTGAGCCGCGCCTCCAGCGCATTGATGCACAGTCTAGTGGGGGAGAAGCCGCTTTTTGCCTGAGGGACTTAAGACCCGCTGCTGCTTCACGTCACCCTGTGGGCGTTGCCAGGATCTCAAAGCCTCTGATTTCTGTCACTACTGCTCGCACCACCGTGGGTTGCTGCCTACAGTCAGATAATGCGGCATTTCAGGACTTTCCCCCCAGGTTCCTGAGCCGAGTTCCCTGCAGACTGGAAGCGGAGTTGGGGTGGCTGCGTCCTGGGGTCGGGCAGAGTTCATGAGCTCCAGGGGCTTCACACGCTGGGGTCCTGTGACCATCCGCAGGTGGGGGGCTGGAGCAGGACCTTGCTCAGTTCGGGGTGCGGGAAAGGAGCCCCCGTCCCCCAAGTCCTCTCATTTAGCTGCCCCGACCCCCCGACCTGCTCCACGGGCACAGGTGCACACAAGGCTGGGACTGGTGCACGTGCCAGGCCGATCACTTTCTACTGTAGCACAAATGTTTTCCTCGTAGCTACACGGTCTTCACAGTTACAGTGTTTCGTTTTATTATCCGGGAAATATATAATCATTGTGGATAAATAAGGAAACGCACAACATTGTGACTAAAAGGATTACTGTTTACCCCCAGAACCCATAGGTAGATGCTATTAACATTTTATAGGTTTCTTTTCAGAACGTTTATGATACATATTCATATATATTTTTCTTTTCAAACATCGGATTGCCTGGTAATTGTCGTTACGCAGCTCTGCTTTCTGCACACTGACTGTATCGCGTATTTCCCCAGGTGGGACATGCATTTCTCCACCGTTCTTTGCGCGCGGCCCACATCTCGCCGCCTGGCTGGGCAACGGCCGCGCTGACGACGCCGGAGCCGCCTGGGCTGAGCCTCCGCGGGGCCTCCGGGAGGAAACCGCTGCTCTCTCTGTGCCCAGGGACCTGCGGCCCCGAGCTAGATCGTTCCTAAATTTCCAGTTCTAGAAAGAATACTCTGTTGAACTTGATGAATACATAGTTTTTTGAACTCGCCATCGTTTTCCTTCAGAAAAACTCCTGGGAAGGAAATCGCAGGGTCAAAGACTTTGCACGTTTTAAATGAAGTTCACACACGTGGCCGGATTTCCCCTTGAAAGCTGTCCCCATGCTAAATTTTCACCCAGCGCCCCTCTTCCTGGTTAGCCGGGGCCCTGACGACACGTGAGAAGGGCCGCGGGGCCCCTGGTGGTGGCGGGCCGGGGACCGGGAGAGCGGGCGAGCTCCCGGCCACGCGCACCCGCTGCCCGCGTTTCTCCGCGTGAATCACCTGCCGTGCTATCTGCCCACTTTTCCACGTAGACGTTTATCTTTTTCTTATTGATTTGCGAGTGTGCTCGTTTTATCTTAAGGGTAATAACCATAGGCTAGAGATATATGTTAGCAAACGTTTTCTCTCAGTTGCTTTTCACTTTAATTTTTTTTTAGGCGTTTCCCCTTTTAAACATTTGTTCATACAAATCTCCAGTAATGTCTCTTTTTTAAAATTTTTTATTTAGGTCTCATGCTTGGAAAGGCTTTTCTCACATTAACTGTATACACACACACACACACACATATATTCATATATACTTATTGCTTGTCCTCATATATTTTTTTATTGTGCTGTTTATTTCATTTGGAATATATTTGTTGTGAGCAATGAGGTGAGGATCTAGCTTTATTGTTTAAACATAGTTCACCCATAATTTAATACCAGATATTGAAAAAAATCAGTCCCTCCTCCATATATTTGAACTCGCACCACGGTTTTCTTAATCACTGGGGGTTGGCGCTGTTGGTCGGTCCCGTCGCCTGGATTTCCTGGAGTCCACGGGCTGCCATCCGTCCGGCGCCCGGTGGTACGTGTGCACGTGAAAATCCTGCCACATCGCTCTCTTGGTTTTGTCTTACTGTTTTTTCTTGAAGATGAAATACAACGTTGCTTCCATCGATGGCATGACGCCTACTCATTAACACATCAGCTTTTGAAACACGGTGGCTAATAGTAGCTTTAGCTCCGCTAACTTTTTCTAGAAGGAAGGGAACGAACTAGAGAGCGTTTGCTTTCGTTGAACACGTAGCCGGGGTTTGCTGTTTGGGGCACATGTTCCTGCACTTCTTGATGTTAAGCTGTGAGGGTCAACGTTTCTGTCCATCCCTGGAAAGACCTCTCCTTCCCCGTATGACCCTCACCCTCGCCGTCTGTGGCCTTGGCCTCCGGCTCCCGTCACGGACTTAATCCCGAGGCCACCAGGGGAGGGCCAGGCTCTGTGGGCGTGTCAGTGAGGAGCTTGTTCTGTGCGACGTGTTCAGATCCGCGCGTCTTAATGCACATGGGAACCCCCTCCAGGCCGGGGGCCCCATGAGGTCGTGTTCTGTGTAACCAGGGTCTTCGTGTCTTTTGTGTTCACACAATAAACGTGTGTTGAGATTTGCTGACAGCAAGAGGCAGAGAGGGGAAAAGAGCGCAGGAAGCGGGGGCCGGCCTCGGGTCTGCCGAACCCCGACCTTCGCTAACTTACTGACAAGCAGGGAGCGCACTTTGTAGCCGAACTCAGGGTTATTTCCAACAGCAAGGAGAGATGCAGGGCTGGCATCAGAGTAGACCCCCGTCCAGCATGAGCTAATCATGCGCCCTGGGCTCGCACCGTGTGGGCACCACTCTCCTGGACTTGGATGGGTCCCCCCAGTCCCCTCTCTGTCCCTTTTAACAGCCACTGCCTCAGCCTGCCTGGCTGCCAGGGTAGGTGCAGCCCGAGGCCTCACCTTGAAGCCAGAGTCCCCCCCCAACCCCCACATGGCTCCTGAGTGGCCAGGAGTGCACGAGGCATGGCCTGCTGCTGGCTGACACCACTGTGGCTTCACCAGGGGAAGATGGGAGAGATGGGAGCCATGCCCTCAGGACAGAATGGCCTTGGTCTCTTGGGGGGGGGAGCCGAGCCTTCTGATTCCAGATGCTCGGAACAATCAGAACCGTCACTGTGCCCTGAGTAACAGAGCCCATTGCAGCGTGCCCGGCGCTGGCTGGCTTCAGAGGAGAACCGTTCTGTTTTCCCACTGTTTTGCAAATGCATGAAAATGGCTGGAAATTTTGGTCACCACGTGAGTCCCTTTATGGCAACTGGAAAATAGGAAGGGGTCTTTTTAGTTCAAATAAATAGCGTTGCAGGCAATACGTTACATCAGGAAAGGCTAATTTCATATTATTAAATATAATCAGAAACACGGCGTGAGACTTGTCATGTTGACACGGTGAGCAAGGTACCCCGGCGCGCTCAGCGGGCCGCCTTGTTTGCACGCTGCTTAAACTTTCTCATCGATGAGTTTTTGCATGATAACCAGAATATTAAAAATATATGAAGAGAAGCCTCATGCATCTGGCAAATGCCAGCCTAGTGGAGGGAATGCCCCCCCCCCCCAGCAGAACCACAGGGCAGGGCCAGGGCTGGGGACCAGCTCGCTCTGCCTCTGCCTGGCCACCCACGTGGCAGCCGGGCAGCATCTCTCTGGGCTGTTCCGCCCTGTGCCAGGGAGAAGATCCTTGACCCTAACAGCTTTTCCTCCGGTGGCAAAGCTGTAACTGCCTATTACTGACTCCCTGCCACATCCCAGGCCCAGCTACATCCTCAACAGTCATTGATACAAGCTGAGAAGAGATGGTTCCTAGATACTCCTGGGGCCGAGCTGGTGCGACGCGCAAGGTGACAGGTGCATGGAGAGGACAGATGGACCCACCTGGACCCTGTCCTGGCACAGCAGAGCTCCACGCTGATGTCCACCCGTCTCAGAGCTCAGCCTGTTGATCCTGAGCTGGACAGGGGCGTCCAGGTTAGGAAGCAGAGTTTCCCGGTATTTCCCTCTGTGTGGTGCCGTCTGCCTGAGCTTTTCATAATTATCTGAGCGAGGATTTGTTTCCAGGGGGGCTGGAATACGGGCGAGGAAGTAATCTAAAGCTATTCCCTGAGGTGGTGTTAAAAACAACAGGTACCAGCACTCATTGCTTTTGGATTTATTTATCTCTCTGAAAATTCCAGGCATTTAAGGCAAGTTATAGATAAATTCCCAGGTAATTTTTCTACATTGGTAAAGTGCTAAAATTCTGGATTCTTTCACTGTGGCAGCTGGCCCCCCAAGTTCCTATGGCCCTGAGGTTCACCCCAGAATAATCCCTTCCCTGAATGTTGGCAGGACCCGTGAAGTGATGGGATGTCACTCCCATGACTGGGTGATAGTCTTTGGTGAAGGTGAAGGGTTCCTGCGGTTCACCAAGACCCAAAACTATTTGTTAACGAGTTAATCGAAGGGAGCCTGAGTGAGTCCGGTGAAAGTCCTTAAAAGAGGGCCTGGCACCTTCCCCCTGGCTGAGGAAGGGAGCTGCCCTGAGAAGGGCACTGTGGGGTGAGAATTCTATCACTTGAGAACAGCCCATGGCTGGCAGCCAGCAGGAAACTGGGACCTCAGTCCTGTAGCCACAAGGAACTGCATTTTGCCAACAACCCCATGAGCTTGGAAGAGGCCCTGACCTCTAGAAACACGCAGCCCCACTGACACCTGGATTGCAGTCTGAGACCCCGGGCAGAGGACCCAGCTCTGCCAAGGCTGGGCTTCTGACTCACGGGAACCACGAGATCATGAATGCATGTTAAGTGGCTACATTTGTGGTGACTTTCTCTGCAGCCGTGGAAAACAACACTCTTAGGAAATAGTCGATATGTGGGAATCAACCTGGGTGCTTATAGGATGGCTGGATTTTCCAGAACTGGGGGGACATATGGCTCTGTGGATTTAATCACAGAAAAGGGCCACGGGAGGGTCACGTGGCACTCACTGGGTTTCCCCTCCCGGGGCCAGGGAACTGACAGGTCTCCACGGAGAGTCTGGGAGAGACAATGGAAAACCAAGGGCGACTTGAACTCAAATGTCCCTGTGTCTCAAGGCGGCTCTGATGAGATGTCACCAGGACAAACTCCCCGTTTTTACGTAACATCCTGATTGCACAATTGAATTCACCATGACGTTGTCATCTGCCAAAACAGAGAACACACATACTCCTCACGGCATAAAATCGGTCTCCTTTATTCCAGCCACGCCAGGGCCTCGTAGTCCCTCCACGAGGCAGAGCCCAGAGTTCACAGAGAGCTACTTACCGGTGGCCTACTTTTTCCAACATGGTAGCATGTCAATAAGTCGGGGAGTGTTTTCGTTTGTGAGATTTCCCCAAGCATTCTGGAGAAACCCTCAGACGATTTGCCGCGTCCACCGAGTTAATTGCTTTATAGAGTGGAGCTATAGCAACTATTTAGATGCATCTATGACAGACGTTCATAAGCACCGGGCAGACATATGTGTCGATACAGTGATGTGTAAGATAATTATTTGCATTCTGCTGGTTTCCGAGCTGAAATAAGATCATCTCCGCTGTGCTAATGACTGGCGAGTCCTCCGCTGGCTGTCAGGCGAACAGGACGGGAGCACTCTGGGTTATTTTCTGATTTATCTCGGCTCTTCCGCAGGCCTGCCATGTAAATCTCAGGGCACCATAAAATTGAATAAAAAAATGTAATTTTAAATTATTTTTTATTTTAAGTCAGATAGGAGCGTAATAGAAAAAGATCATCAAAAACAATGAGAAGGAGTGATTGTTAATTTCCACAGTACCTTGGAACAGAAGCCCAAGAGAATTAATGGAATAGGGTACTATTAAAATTTCCTTTTTTATTATATCTTCCCTGCCAGAGTAATTGTTGCTGTGTCCAATGTATGCGGGGGACAATTTGCTGGCTGTTTTCTATTAGTTTTTAACATTAACATATACAGAAATAAAATGAATAGCACGCTTTCTCTGCTTAATTAAATGACTGACAAGGCAGAGCGGCTGCCGGACTCCCTCTCCTCCCTAATATCTGAAACCTGGGGTGACCAGGCCCGAGCACCGTAAGCGATGCGCACTTCCTCTTTTATTAAGCGAACACTGAGGCGATATTAGATGCGGTTTTTCAGGCCACCGCATAAGAAGGGCACGTGATTCTTTTTCTGCAAGAATTATTTATTATTATTCAGGAAGAAAAAAATCCCTACGATATCCCTCACACACAGGATTAAAGCTTTGCTCGGGTTCCTTCCGCCGTGAGACTGTGGCTCTTCACAGGCGCGTCTCCGCTTGGACTTTTCGGTGGCACGGGATGGCACCGGGGGATCAGATACAGGGAGTTTAGGCGACACACTGGCTTGGAGGCCGGTCGACATATTTTCCCTGTGCCCTCCTGCTATTTGCCGGTTCCTGATTTGAAACTGAAACTGATCAAATAAAATACAGTGTATTTATAGGTGAATGGACCATATTTAGCTCATATAAAGCTCCTACAAAGCCTGTCCCCACGTGGCTGTTAGAGTTTCTGCAACAAGGGTGGGCAGCCCATGTCCGTAGGCTTCATTTTCCGAGGACCCTAAAAAGCAGGGACCTCCATGAAGCAGCCATCAGGCGTGGGGGCCCCCGGGCCATCCCTCCCCTCACATTTTCTGCACGAGCCGTGATTTCTCTCCCAGCTGCCGGTGTGATGGTACCTGAGCCGTCCCCACGTCCCCATTGAAAGAGCTGCTGAAAGGTTTACAGCGGACACATCCAGCGCCACCCACCGCACGCCGACACAGTAATTCACACAGCCAATCCTGCTAATAAAATTTAACAAATGGAAAAGCAAAATGTCAAACAAGCAATAATACTGATGGCATTTCTCTTAGGCCGAGTAAAGAAAACCATAGTGACTTTAATTGGTTGTAATAACAAAAAGAAGAGAGAGAAAAAAAATCCCTCCGTGAGTCCCGGTGACTCGACTGGAGGCGGCGCGAGCATAATTGTGCTGAAAGTAGGCGGTCATAACGCACCGCGCCTGGGAGAGGGGGTATTTCAGAATGGCGTGATTGACCTGAATTCATTACGAGGGTGACAAACAGGGCCCCGCCATGGAAACCAGGGTGTGCCTGAGGTGGGGGGCCAGGGAAACAGCAGCTGTGCGTCCATGGACCACGGGGTCATATTTCCTGTAGCTCAAATTGCAAGGAAGAGGGGCGATATTTATGGAGTGCAAAGCATTGTGGGAAACCCATGTACGCTGCTTCTAAGGACATCTCTACCCGGACCCCTGCCATCCAACCCCAGACCGGGGCCCCCACCCCGATGGCTGGCGTTCACCCGTTTTACAGATAGGAAGCTCGGGGAAAGCCACCGAGGCTGTGGCGCTTTCTGGAATGTCCTTTCAGACACGTAGGCGATTCCCCTGTGTCGCCAGGGCTGTGACAGGCTTGGGCGTGAATGCTGATAGTGATTTGGGTAACCCTTGCTGAACGGTCTCCTTGTGGTTTGTCTCAATCGGATTCGATGCAGCCAGCAGTTCCCCTGTTGGTGATTTTCCCTTAACACTTTAAACCTCATTGAGGGCCAGCATTCACAGGGAAGGGGTTGTGGCTTTTATTGGAAAAAGAGGAAAACAGTAGCCCGGCCGGTGTAGCCCAGTGGTTGAGCGTCCTGGCTCAATTCCCAGTCAGGGCACATGCTCCGGCTGCAGGCTCGGTCCCCGGGAGGGGGCGTGCAGGAGGCAGCTGGTCAGTGACTCTTTCATCATTGATGTTTTTATCTCTCTCTCTCTCTCTCTCTCTCTCTCTCTCCCTTCCTCTCTCTGAAATCAATAAAAACATATTTTTTAAATACTCAGAAACCTAAGCATATATGTTCTTTTTTACAGGCAAAAGTAAAGAAACCATTATTTGTACAGTTGATCCTGGAAAATATATGGAGTTTGTATGATGCTGTCTTTTAAATGCCGTCTTTTAAAGGTTAAAAAAAAGGAAAACAGCACTTAGGTTGCATGAACATAATTCTACAAGGTACCCAAAGCAGCACGTGGAATACAGTCGTTCAGGTGCTTGCAAATGTCCAGACGCCTCGTGGTCGGTTCACACGCAGCTGGTCATCGGCCGAAGGCCTCCGCGTCACCGAGCGGCCGTGCAGTGGACAGAGGCTCGCCCTTTCAGACGCTGAAAATTTTTGCAAACTTCGTTGTGGTCGGCAGTACCTGCTCCAGACTCTTCCATTGTCTCAACCTCCATCAGCTTCCCTTCCGAACAGAATATTCTTCCTGGGCTTTCTGTCTGTAACGCACCCGAGAGGTTGCAATTATGTGACAAGTCGAGGTTTCTGTTTCTCTTTTGTTTTTGTATTGACAAGGATGTTGTTAAACATCGAAACACACCGGGGGCAGGTGTCCAAATAGCTACAGTTTCGCCCGTGTTTCACGCCTGGTCTAGCACAGTAAGAAAGGCTAATTCTGTATTAAATATGATCAGAACCACAACACGGGGCTCGTTGCTCTGACGCGGGGTGGTGGGGACGCACAGCCGCTCAGCAGGAAGCCTTGTTATATTTTTTATATGTTAGTAGACGTCTACTTAGAATTGATCAAGCCTTGGCTTCCGAAACATATATGCCAACACCTCGGCAACACACCATAAACCAGACTCTCAGAAAATAATAATGATGCTTATCCGTCACTTGCCTCGAGTCGGCTCGCGGAGGGCCTGCAGCCCGCGTGCCGCTGGAGCTCTCGGA
This sequence comes from Miniopterus natalensis, assembly GCF_054644295.1. Taxonomy (NCBI): domain Eukaryota; kingdom Metazoa; phylum Chordata; class Mammalia; order Chiroptera; family Miniopteridae; genus Miniopterus; species Miniopterus natalensis. The sequence goes on from NC_142094.1 coordinate 55,702,725, forward strand.
GCATAGATCTTTCCGCCGTACTGATAATTCACTCTCAGCTGGAGATTGATGGCTCTGTGAAGTCCATAAAAGATGTTACCACTATATTTTGTTCTTATGATTTATTTTATCATGTTGTCAAGGTTTGCAGAAAACAAGAAACAAATCAATGAATGTCATGCTTAAATATTAAAGAAGCCTGTAACACACATTTTTATTCAGATGCCTCCTTCAATCTTGCGCCTCAGAAAGGAGTGGTGGCAACTGGGCTTTTATTGGAATTACTTTTGGGAAAATTAATTTAGGAGGACTGCTGAATTGTGAGTGGCAAGAGGTAGCTAACCTTATTTGCTTAAATAAGAATAGATGGGTGCAGAAGTCCTCGGGAAAGCGGTTCCAACGCACGGCAGGGAGGTGAGGGGGTTTTAACGCATCAAGAACTTGGGCTGGAGCGAACTTGCCAGGTTCCAGCCAGCGGCCTGGGGGAAGGGATTTCGGGGAGCAGCCGAGAGGGAGGCTCTGCTCCGGGGAAGGGATGGAGGCCCTGCACTTTGCTTTTGAAACGAATCATTTCCTTCCTCATGATGGGAAATCACGAGCACCGTCTCTTCCCCGGGCGGGCGCTGTCTCCAAGCTCGGCGTATCCCAGGATTGTTGGCCTTTCTCACACCTCATTAGGTCGCACTCGGAGAGGAACAGCTAAATCTTGCTTTATTTGTCTGAACCGCACGGGCTTTCTGCGAAGGGGACCTACCTGTGTAGATGTAGTCGATGGCACATCTCCAGGATATAGAAAAATATACTCTGAACCTTGATGTTTTTCAGAGAAAAAAAAAAAAAAAAGATTGAAGAGACTTATGTGAAAGATGAAGCTCCCAGGTTTTGCCCTGGGACCAGGAGCGCCAGGCGAGTTCCTTCCTGGCAGCTCCGGCCTGGGCTGGGACGAGGGAGGCACAGGCCAGGTGACCGCGGGAGAGTCTGAGTTCCGACTGCCTTTGGAATATCAAAGACAAAGGGCCAGGATCATTTCGTTGTGAAGTGTGTTTTATTGTGTTTTATTACATTCTCGAGAAAATCGGTGATCAACATAGGGTCTGGGCAGTTCCAAATTCACACGCACGTTCAATTCACCGAGAACCTGCTCTCTGGCTCCCCGGATAAACTGGGGTCTGTCTGGATTTAGAAACCGGCTGAATCAGGGGGTGGTCATGGGCGTCACAGTAGGATTCTCCATTCTAAGGAAAGAGTCACGGTGAAAGTTTTTAAGTAGAAAGCTCCCCAAGTACTTTGAAAAACATAATTTGATTAAAAAAAAAAAAAATCCCCTCCCCATGTAATTTCTTGGGAACACACCTATTGAGGAAATGGGAGGTGTTGCTGTTTAATTTGGTGATGAGGGAGCCCCACTGCAAATATTTTGGACTGTGAAGGGGCGGGGAGGGGTCTGCAGAAGCAGGCGACACGGCGCTAGGCCCGCTCTGGAAGATTGGGGGCTGTTTGAGGAGGTGACGTTTTAGGGGTGCTCTGAGGGGGCCGTTCCCTGGTGCAGTGGGTCGGGTGGCGGGCCGGGGGAGCCTTCCAGGCAGCGTCTGTGCTCCTTTCCTGCCGCGGCTCAGGGGAGCGGCTGAGAGCTGCTTGTTAAAGCGGTTTAATGTTTGTGGCGGCCCCAGCTTTGAGCTTTGCTTCCCCATAAAAGCGGAGACAGGGAGCTCGAATCAGACTGGAAGACCCCCTCCCTCGGGTCTGCAGGGAGAGGCCTTCGCATGAGCCACATCCCAGCTCCTGAGCTGGGCGCCGAGCAGGGGAACAAGAGGCTCCTCTGGCTCAGGAGCACGGGACTGGGGAGCGGGGCCGTCGTAAGCAAACGTCCCTCCCCTCAGTGCCATCGCCGAGTCAGCTCACGCGCCAGGCACCGGGCGGACTGCTTCGCATAATTTAATTAGAGCTGCCAGATTCCACAGATAAAAATGCAGGATGCCCGGTTAAACTCGAATTGCAGATAAACAGCATGTTTTCTTTTCGAATAAGCGTGGCCCTCACCTTTTGAACACACTCACACAGGCACGCCCTGGTTGTATTTTGCGGGCCGTTTTACCGGGGCGCCCTGCCTCTGCATTTCCTGGCCCCTGGATTTAGCTGGCGCAGCGGAGCTGGACCTGGGAGGCGGGTGGTAACAGGATCTTCAAGGAGCAGATAAGGGGACAGGATGGAGAGGCGGCTGTGTTTCACTTCACATCAAACCCGGAGCCGCCAGCCCGGGCGACGGCGGGAAGCTCCTCGCGGCCTGGTCCCTGCGCCCGAGAGCCTAGAGCGGGGGCTCCCTCGGGCCGGGACGCGTTCGCCAGGAGCTCGGGAGGCAGCGAGGGTTCTGCAGGGGGCTGGGGCGAGGAGGGGGGGAGACAGTCGGAGGGGCAGACCCTGCCGTCCCAGGATGTGGGGTCAAGTCCAGAGTTCCCCTACGTGTGCACGTGGACCAATCCTCAGACGTGTCCTTTGCAGAAGGGGGTCTCGGGGTCCGTGTGACATCAGGTGATCTCGGAGATCCCCAGCGACACCGGCATTTTAACACTCAAGCCCCTGAACTCAGTTAACACAGCGCATTGAAAACCTTCCCTTCACCAAAACCTTTCTCTCCCCTTGACGCTGTCCTGTGGGACACCAGCAGCGCCCAGGACGGACTCGGCCCCTCTGACCCGAGCGGCGCGGGAGGGGGAGCCCCCTGGGATGGGAGGACGTCCCCCCCTCCCGTGCCTCGCACACCACTCGCTGTTGCACATGGTGACTCCTGACACGTCCGTTCCTGTCACTTAGTCACCACCGACGCCCACAGTCTCTTTCAGGGCCAACGGGAAGTATGTCCCGCATAAAGGCTTAAAGGGAAGGACGGCTGGCCCCCCCGCCTGTGACTTGCCTCCCCCCCCCCCCCCCCCCCCCCCCCGGCAACCACAGGGGCAGACAGTTTTGACCACGCCTCTGGGTTGGAAAGGACTTGTGAGACACAGTGCCGGTGGCACCCTACCAGCCCCAACAGCTGGCCCCTGTCTCTCTGATCCCGGCCCAGTTCAGCTGGGTGCTCTGGGTGTCATCAGCCCTCTGGGAGACAAGCCACATGCGTTGGATCCAGGGGTCTGATTTCAGATCGGAGTGGCTTTGTCAGGGCTGGGTGGGAGCCGGACAGGACCGGGTGGGGACCCGGTGAGGGGACAGAGGTCGATCGGCCTCGAGAGCAGGGTTAATTCCTGCAGCCGAGACTCGCGCCTGCTGTGTGTTCCCATCCATAAGTGGGCAGCGTCCTCTGCTCGGGGTCTGAATGCGGGGAGAGGCTGGGAGTGACCGTGGGGCTCCGCTCACCAACCTGCTCGGGCCGAGGGGCCTCTTCTTTAGGAGGATTGGCCACGTTACAAACCGGCCAGCGGCAGCCTTCATTCAACAAGCGAGAAAGCCACGGGGAGGGAGCCTGTCCTCCTGGTCATCACGAGCCCGGCGCACAGCCCCTTGGTTACTGCACAAGCAGCCGGCTGGGTCGGAAGCCAGTGGGATGCCCTCCTGACCTGACAGGAGCCCTCACACTCCTGTGCCACGGGCGACACCAGCTGAGACGGGTGCTTCTCCCCCAAATATCTCAGTGACCAGGGTGCTGGATGGGCCAGCCCCGCTTGCTGGATGTCCCCGGTGGCGCCCAGCCCGTCAGCCTCCGTCCCAAGGGCAGTGGCAAGTGCAGGGGCCTGTAGCCTGCCGGGCAGATGGAGAGATGGCCCCAGTCAGGGGAGGTGGGTGGTAACAGCCTGGTGTCCCTGCAGGTCTTTCTCTGCCCAGCCTGCGTCACCAGCCTGTCATGGTGGCCAGCCACCGGCAACCTTGACAGCCAGTGGCCAGCCCCGCCTCACCACTCACGGCAGCCCCGGCGAGCACTTCCACCTGGGCCCAGGTCACACCGGCGACTTTTCCTGCAGGAGAACCAGTGTTTTCAGCTTTCGGGATGGATTTGCTCAATGTGTGTGCTGTGTGCACTTGGATCACAGGCTGAGAGAGACCTCGGGCCGGAAGGACTCACAGAAACCTTGGCCAATGTGGCCCAGAGAGTGACCCGCTCGACCTGGGACCACGTATGGCGATTCAAGGCCAACACAACACAGCAAAGTGGGCTCAGTGTGGCAGTGGGCAGCGAGCGGCACCCTGGCTTCACATTCCAGCTCTGCATCGGCCAGTCCCTCAGGTCCGGCAGGTTCCAGAGCGCCCTGGGCCCTGTCCTCTGCACAGTGGGGCAATGGTGCCACCTCAGTGGGGTGGTGATTCCGGTCGGAGCAGAGCAAGTGCTCAGGAAACCTGTGCTGTTTTGGAGACACCTTGACTCAGGTCACGAGGAAGCTTCTGATGAGGCAGCCGTCATTGCTTGTGATCTGCCCTGCAAAGTGTTAATGCAACAAATTTTAACCTGACACCTTGCATTTTGGCAGCAAGCACAGGACAGTGGTGACTGTCGCCTCCCAGTCCACACCCCCTCAGACACAGAGCACACCTGGACACACCTGCTCCTACGGGAGGGTGGGGAGAGCCGGGACTCAGGGCCCGAGGGTGGCCTCACGTCAGCCGTCCCCAGATGTGTGACCTCGGGCAGGATCCTTCTCTGTAAAGGAATGAATAACAGCTTCCTCCCAGCTTGTTATGAGATTGGATGAACTAATCCAAGGGCCTCGGAATGTCCTTGGTCCATCGTAAGCACTTTGACAAGGTTTTTAACCGTGATCACCGGCGCTTGCCGGGGCTGGGGGAGGGAGGGGTGAACAGGCAGAGCACAGGGCACCTCGGCAGGGACCCCCGTGTCGCGGGGGTGACGCACTCATGACCTGTGCACTTGTCAGACCCACGGAACGCACAGCACAGAGAGGGCTCGATGTGCACTGCGGACAATAGTGGACCGATGTCGCCATCGCCTCTTAGCACATCCGCGTTCCTAGAGGGGAGGCCGGGAGGCTGAGTGGGAAGAGGGCACACGGCCTCCCGCTGTGCTCTCGCTCAGCTCTTCTGTAACCCCCAAAACCGCTCTAAGAAACAAAGCCGGTCCATTAAAAGTACCCAGTTGTCCGCACGTGGCATGCTGCTCCGCCTGACCTGGGCCCCCCGCCCCACAGGCTGCTAGCGGCCTGTGGTGTTCAGTGTCTTCACTTCCCCATCACTCACGCTCTCTTTTCTCCGGGTCCAAACCCTGCCCGCCTCGGCCGAGCTGCCTGCTCCTCTGAGCCCCTGCGCCGGCCGGGCACCGACTGATGCGGGTGGCCCAGGGGGTGTGGAGGGTCTGGGCTGCGATAGAGAAAGCAGGGACGCTCCTGGGCGCCTTCGGTCCTCTCCTGCCCCTCCCGGCGGCTGCCCACGGCAGCACCCCATCGCCCGGGGGCAGCGGCACCTGGGGCGACGCAGCCCCGGGAGGGCAGGATGTCCTGCATGCCAGCTTGTCTGTCCTTGGGCTGCCAGCTCCGGCCCTGGTGCCGAGGGGTCTGCCTCCTTGCTGGGCGCTGCCCCGTGAGTTATCAGGCATTTTGCACCGTTGGCCACATGGAGAGACGGAACCACAGCCAAGGAGCAGGATGTGGAGTCAGGCCATCGGGGCTCTAGGGTGTCCCCTCTCACGGTTCTGCCCACTCAGGCCTGTGCTGACCCCTCGCCGCCCTCACCGGTCCTGGCTCTTGAGGTTTCTCTCCAGCAAAACTACACAGCCTGTCGGCGCTCAGTGATGACTTTTTCTAGGTGATTTGGCTTGACGCGTCTCCCGCTTCGCAGAGTTAAGTACAATCATCGTTTCTTAGAACCCAGGAAAGCAGGCCCGCCCTGCCAGGAGTGAAAACGTAAGGAGCGGAGGAATTCCTTTGTACCTCCGAGGGTTAGAGTGATTTCACTGTCGTTGGTGTGTCTGATCCCTAAACATCATCTTGGGGTGGGGGGGTGGGGGGGTGCGTGTCTGGTCTGGCGTCCTTGCACGAGTTAGAGCTTTCTCCCTCCAAGTCCTCCTCTGGAGCCCTTCCCATTTGTCCGTTTGCTAGAATGATGTAATGCCCAGCGCTGATGCTGACCCCAGAAAATGATGGCCCCTCATGTTAGAGATAAGATAGTGGTGACGACTGGTGATCTGTGCGTCCCCCTTGGAGACTCTCAGGACTGTTCTTGATGAGCTCTAACAAACTCCACATTCTTTTGGTCAAAATGGTCAAATTAATACCAAATAGAGAATCGCATGCTTTGGCCACAGTTAAAGGCAAAAACAAACCTAGAGACCAGTCCGAGGCCTTCAGGAGCCGTGTGTCCCCACCAACAGGCTCAGGGGAAGCCCTTGGAAATACTGTGGAAATTGGGTGCAGGACGTGAGGAACCTGCAGCCTCGGTCATGCCAACATGACAAGTTGTCACTTTGCCGTATGTCCCCTAACGTGACTAAAGCTGAATCGCCAGGCTACTCTGGTGGCTCTAGAATAATCGGGCAACAGGACAGGGTGAATGGCAGTTACGGCGATTACTCCAGAAAGAGAACCAAAGCCAACAGAAATGCCCGCTAATTTTATATATTCCCAACGGGTGCCCGAGCCACATCATTATCACTATAGAAGCTACTTAGCAGTTTGCCAAAAATCCAGTGTCGCTCACACGGGTGGGCCAGTGCGCACACGCCTCCCGAGGCGGCCCAGGCAACTCAAGGGACGCCCAGAGGACACGGCACTGAGGGAGGGGCTGCAGGCCCCCAGACGCCCCCCAATCAAACACAGTACACTCCATCTATTTTTTTTATGAATTTTAATGGGCTGAAACTTTGGATCCAGCTGCCTCTTTCTGGACATTAGCGGACAAGCGCTCACAGTGGGGAGGCAGAGCCGGGAGGGGCAATTATGTGGGGCACAGCGATGGAGACTTTTATTAGTGCTATTACAGCTACGCTCGTTATTAGAGAGTCACCTGGAAGTGGCTCAGGTCCCACCGGCAAACGCTGGATGAGAGCAGTCACCCTGAGACCAGCTGACCATGATGGTCTGTTAGTATTGGTGACACTTTGGCATCGAACAGCCCCAAAGCACCGAATATGCGCCTTTGAACGTGAACGTTTCTGGACAAGGAACCCAGGAAGCAGACAAACGTGGGTAGCCGAGCTGCTGACTCACCACCGGGAGAC